>NC_058408.1:115237743-115465751 GCF_002201575.2 Neomonachus schauinslandi
TGCCCTTAAGATCAAATCAAGTTGATACAAGCATCAATAGTTACTCCCCTCTTACTGTTGAGTAGTATTCCATGGTATCAATATACTACAGTTTGTTTAACCATTCATTTACTGAGGGACATTTTGGTTGTTTCCAATTTTTGGCTGTCACAAATAAAGCTGCCTTTTACTTTCAACCTGCCTATATCATTATGTCTGAACTGATTTCTTATAAGTGCATATAGTGCATCACTTTTTTATTCACTTTGTAAATCTCTTTCAATTGGCAGATTTAGACTATTTACATTTAATCATGAATATGTTAGCGAATACTCACTTCATTTTTTATTTTCTATTTCTTTTATCTGTTCTCTTTTTCCTTCCTTCCTATGGGTTACTTAAACATATTTTAGAATTCCATTTTTATTAATCTAAAATGTTTTTTAGTATATCTCTTCGAATAGATTTTATTGGCTGTTCTAGACATTACATTATATATAACTTATCACAGCTTATTGGTGTCAACATCTTAACAGTTCCAGTAGAGAAATTTTACCTTTGTTCAAGTCCCTTTACCCTCTCCCCATTTATAATATAATTGTCTTCAATATTTCCCGACATACACTGAGAACCACAGTGTTATAATTATTGAAAAATGGTTAAAGAGAAAATGTCAAACACAATTTAGAATACTCAAAAAAACAGTCTATTTACTACATGTTGACTCTTTCTGTTGTTCTTTCTTCCTTCCTGATGTTCCAGAATTCCTCTTTTATCATTTCCTCTCTGTTTCAAGAAATCCCTTTAGACATTCTTTTAGGATAGGTCTACTAATGACAAAGTCTCTTCCTTTTCCTTCATCTGAGAATCATGGTTTCCCCTTTATTCTTGATGAATATTTTTATTGGATATAGAATTCTGGGTTGACTTTTCTTTCCCTTTATTCCTTTGAAAATATTGTATCAATTCCTTTGGTCTCCATGTTTCCTGATGAGAAATCCACTATCAAACTGTTTTTCTCCTACAGGCCATGTGTCATTTCTCTCCTAATGCTTTCAAATGTTTTCTTTGCCTTTTAAGAAGTCTGACTATATGTCTTGGCATGGATTTCTTGGGGTTTATCCTGTTTGGGGTTCTCTTGGCTTCTTCGAGCTGTAGGTTTATGTCTTCTGTAAAATTTGGGAAAATTTCAACTATTATTTCTAGTTTTTAGCTACTATTCTATTTTTTTCAGATCTGACCTCTTTCTCCTCTCTTTCTAGTACTAAAATGACATGAATGTTAGATCTTTTGTTATAGTTGCAAAGGTCCTTAAATTGTTTTTTTTTTTTGCCAGTCTATTTTCTTTGTGTCGTTCAAAATGAGTAATTCTGTTGTTCTTTTTCAAGTTCACCATTTCTTTCTTCTGTCATTCCATTTCCTCATTGAGCTCATCCATTGCATTTCTTTTTTTTTTTTTTTAAGATTTTATTTATTTATTTGACAGAGAGAGACATAGCGAGAGAGGGAACACAAGCAGGGGGAGTAGGAGAGGGAGAAGCAGGCTTCCCGCAGAGCAGGGAGCCCGATGTGGGGTTTGATCCCAGGACCCCGGGATCACGACCTGAGCCGAAGGCAGACGCTTAACGATTGAGCCACCCAGGTGCCCCTCATCCATTGCATTTCTTTAAAAATTTCAGTTATTGTATTTTTCAGTTCTAAAATTTCTATTTGGTTTTTCTTTGTAGCTACTATCTATTTCCTGAAACTATTTTTCATTGCTCATTGAAGCCTTTTGTGATGACTGCTTTAAAATCTTGTCACACAATTCTAACATCTGTTTATCCTGGGGTTGGGGTCCATTGATTGTCTTCTCATTTCAACTCAGATTTTCCTGATTCTTGGTGATGAGTCATTTTTTATTGGAATCTGGATATCTTGGGTATTATGTTAGGAGATTCTGGATCTTATTTAAATCTTGTTTTAGCAAGCCTTCTGTAACAAAGGAAGGCAAGAGCTGCCTCATTACTGCCAGTTCAGAGTAGAAACTCAGGCCCTCTACTTATGAGGAGTGGGGAAGACATCTTGTGCCACTGGGTGGAGGTGAGAGTTCAAGTTCCCTGCTAGACGTCTACTGTACTTTTCTAGGGCCCCACAGACCCTAGCTGGTCAGTCTTTTCTCTACCTTTCAGAGTCTTCTTATATTTATATAGTGTCCAGGGTTTTTAGCTGTATTTAGCAGAAGGACGGGGAGAAATGTCTACCGAAACATTTTTAACCTAAAGACATTTAAACTTTATGTGTCTAAATGGGCTGACAGCTTCTCCTCTGGGTACCTGTCCTTGTTTTTTAAAACTGACATACCAAGTAGTTGCTGCCATGCTTTGCTGATGGTCACAAGCTTTAAAATATCACTTATTTATCTGATAAAACGTTACTGCACTGGACTTCTTCACAACTGTCAACACTTCAGAGCTATGTCTAAATGCTGCTTTGGAAACGCAAATGAGAACATAAAAAAACGTCATTCAAGAACATAACCAACCCAACTACTGTTTGAGAGAGAATGTATAATTTAAAAACCTACCATGATCTTACACCTTCTGACATACTATATTTTTATGCAAATGCTACCTTTTATAAATTATTTATTATTAATCTATACAATGTAAACCAAGATATAAATAATGAAAGGTTTTTAAAATGTAAGTCATTTCTTTACTTCCAGAGTAGCAAGAACCTTAAACAATAAATAGTAAATGTTTACTTATAATATAGCATATATTATGTTTATTTATAGTAATGGCAATGATGATTATAAGGAAAATAAACATAAGACAATAAAAGGAGAGCTTCGTTAAATTTTCCCACAAGTAAAGCCCTGTTCTCTATTGGATAGTCTGCACAGATAATTACATACAGCAGGTGTTTCTGCATGTGTGTGTGTGTGTGTGTGTAGTGTTCTTTTTATTCTAGTCCCACAAATCCATTATGCGTATGTCTCATTCAGAATTGACACAGTGAGTTTCAAAATTATAATGCTATTTGCTCATCTCTTCTCCTTAAACTATAAATCTCTTTGTTAATTCAACTGGCCAGTAAACAAATATTTTGAGTACTTATTATGTACCAGACACTGTGCCAGGAAAGAAGATAGAACTCTAAACAATAACAGACATGATCACTGACCTCATGAGTCTCACAACAGAAAGCCCTATGCTCTTTCTGTGACACCCCCGCCCCCCCCACAACAGGTCAGCCCTAACCCTGAAGGACTGTCATGGGTCATACTGCAAGCTCATCACAATGACTATACAAAGGCTAACCTTCTTTCTTCTTTAGCAGATAGAAACAAGGAAAAACTACTAAAAAAGAGTAACTGACTTGCCAAATGTCAAAACATTATGAATGATTTAAATCTCGAGAAGCATGCAAATGAAGAGATGTTTACTTATTTCTTCTTTCTTAGAATACTTGACCAACTAAAACTAAATCTGTGAACTGTGCTCTATTACTACAGACATTAGTCATAATGCCTAAGTACAGTGTCTGGCACACAGAGAGTATTAAATAAATAATGACTTCTGAACTTGGAGAGAGTAAGTGAAACCTGCAGCTGAAAAAAATCAGAAAACTACCATCATTTTACTAAAAGAGTAAGTTTCCATAGATCTACTTTAAACAGTTCATAGCAAACAACTTTTAAAAAGTGACCAGTCACAAATCAATGAATATAATAAATACCTTAAGTCATTCCATTTTATCTATTGGTCTAAACCTAGTTAGATCCCAGTAAAACTTTAAAGTTACTAATAATCTCTTTTAATGAAAATTTTCAAAAAAAACCCTTTATATACAAGGTTTAGCCTATTAAATTTTATTACATAATTTTTCAAAAAAAATTACATCACACCCCACAATTTGAAGAGGAAAAAAGTCATAATCCTATGATCCTGAAATTAAAATAACTACTCAACTTTGTTAATTTTTTAATTTAATGGTATACTGTATTTTATTGCAACTTGGTTTTTTGCCATAAGAGAAAGCCATAGAAGTCTTCCCATGTAATAGAATGATAAATGCTACATAGTATTCCGTAATATAGATGTATAATTCCCTATCGATAGTAATTATTTTTCCCAACATTATATGAAACTGAGGGTTCTAGAGGGGAGTGGGGTTGGGAGGATGGGTTAGCCTGGTGATGGGTATTAAGGAGGAAACGTTCTGCATGGAGCACTGGGTGTTATACGCAAACAATGAATCATGGAACACTACATCAAAAACTAATGATGTAATGTATGGTGATTAACATAACATAATAAAAAAATACAGCAAAGTTAAAATAACTATACACTTAATACCCATATATGCAGTAGTTTCTATAATTAAATTACATTTTTCTATATTTACTTTTGTCACATATCTAACCATCCATCAATCCATTTTTAAATGCATTTTGAAGTAATTGGTGACATCTGTACATTCATCACTTCAGCCTGCATATCAATAAGTATAGTTTAATATTTAATTTAATATTTAGGTTTTTTTTCTTTTGCAGTAAAATTTAAATTCAATGAAATAAAATAATCTTAAGCGGTATATTTAAGTGGCATTATTACCACTCAACAAATTTTTTACAAATGCATATGCCTGTATAACCTAGACCCTTATCAAGATATAGGACATTATCAAAACCTTAAAAGTTCTCTGGGGCACCTGGGTGGCTCAGTCGATTAAGCATCTGCCTTCAGCTCAGGTCATGATCCCAGGGTCTTGGGATCGGGTCCTGTATCGGGCTCCCTGCTCAGCGGGGAGCCTGCTTCTCCTTCTCCCTCTACCTGCTGCTCTGTCTACTTGTGCTCTCTCTCTCTCTCTCTCTCTCTCAAAAATAAATAAAATCTTAAAAAAAAAAAAAAAAAGAACCTTAAAAGTTCTCTCATGCCCCTTCCCAGGAAACTCCTGCCCCCACACCTGAGGGACTATCATTGTTCTAAATTTGTTCTATTATAGATCAGTTCTGCCTCTTATAAAACTTTATGCACTGGAAACAAAGGACCTGTACTGGTTTATGTAAGGCTTTTTTTCCCTCAACACAATGTTTTTGAGATATATCTATGTTTAATCAGTGATTTTGTTCCCTTTTATTATTTTATTCGATTGTATGAATACACCACAATTTGTCTATTCATTCTCCTGTTGATAGACAACTGGGCTATTTCTAGGTTTTGGCTATCAGGTAAAGATGTTATAACATTCTTCTATAAACACAGGATTTTTTGTGCACACACTTTCATTTTTCTTGGGTATAGAAAGGAACAGAATTAGGAGTGCCTGGGTGGGGCTCAGTCCGTTAAGCTTAGGTCATGGTCTCAGGGTTGTGGGATTGAGCCCGAGTTGGGCTCTGCACTGGGCATGGAGCCTGTTTAAGATTCTCTCTCTCCCTCTCTCCCTCCCAGTCCCTCCTCTCGGTCTCTAAAAACAAAATAAAACAAAACAAACAAACAAAAAAACCCCAGAATTAATGAATTAATGGATCATAGGGTAGATAAATGTTTAGTTTTCTAAAGAACTACCAGACCTCTCCCCAATGTAGTAGTACCACTGTATACTCCAACAACAAAATATGAGAGTTCCAGTTGCTCCATATCTCTACCTACACTTGGTCATTTTAGCTTCAGCCTTTCTATTGTTTGTGCACTAATATCTCATTCCAATTTTCATTGGCATTTCCCCAATGACAAATGATATTGAGCACTTTTTAATGTGCTAACTGGTCATTTGTATGCCTTTCTTTGTGATGTCTTTTAAATTCTTTTGCTCATTTTTTAATAAGGTTGTTTGTCTTTTTAATTTTTAATTGTAGTTATTTATATATTCTAAATACAAGCCCCTTGTTAGAGAAACTTTTTGCAAATATTTTCTCCCTGTCTTTAGTTTATCTATTCATTTTCTTAATGTCCTTAGATGATGAGTATTCATTAATTTTTTTTCTTTTATGGCTAATATTTTCTGTGTCCTATGAAATCATTGCCTAAATGACAAAGGTACTTTCTTCTAGAAGCTTTATGGTTTTAGCTTTTATATTTAGAATTATTTTCTATGTATGCTATGTAGGAACAGCTGAAGTTCATCTTTCCCTCATATGTATATCCAGTTCTTCCAGCATCATTTGTTGAAAGACATTTCTTTCTCGCACTAGATTGCTTTGGCACCTTTGTTGAAAATCAAATGATTATATAATCATGGGTCTATTGCTGGGTTTTCTTGGTTTTCCACGGATGAATTTGATTCTTTGTTTCATTTTGTTTTTATTTTAGTATAATTAACATACAATGTTATATTAGTTTCAGGTGTATAATGATTCAACAATTCTATATATTACTCGGTGATCATCACAACTGACTCTTACACCACTACGACATTGTATTAGTTTCCTTAGGCTGCTGTAATGAAGTACCGCAAACTATGTGGCTTGAAACAACAAAAATTTATTCTCTCACAGTTTTGGAGGCTACAAGTCTGAAATCAAGGTGCTGGCAGGGTTATCCTCCCTCTGAAAGCTCTAGGCAAGAATCTTTCCATGCCTCTTCCTAGTTTCGGTAGCTACTAGCAATCCTTGGGGTTCCTTTGCCTTTAGAAGCTTTCCAACAAATAGTAGCTACTATTATGATAATGATACGTATTTTGCCCTCTGCCTTTTTTAACATTTTACTACAGTTAAACGACTAAATATGTGACAGGACTTAGTTACCTTTCCCTGACTTTCCTAATTTCTCCTTCCTCTGTGACTCTGTGGTCACACGCACAAACCTGTACTACAGCGCTTATGAGAGTAACTTATTCACATGTTTGTTTCCTCTCCTTCAATCTGTGAAACACTGCAACAGCAGGGACTGTATCTCTGACATCTTGTATTCCAGTACCAAGCATAGTATTTAGTACTCACTATTATTTGCTGAATAAAGAGTTAATCAAAATAAAACATTTTACCTTGAAAGTATCCCTGAAAAACAGAAGGCATAAGGACGTTTAAAGAAACTACAGCTCAAAGGAGGTAAAGCAATTTCCCACACTGACACTTAGTGACATAAATTAAGACTAGATGCCAGAGGGGGCGCCTGGGTGGCTCAGTTGGTTAAGCGACTGCCTTTGGCTCCGGTCATGATCCTGGAGTCCCGGGATTGAGTCCCACATCGGGCTCCCTGCTCGGCAGGGAGTCTGCTTCTCCCTCTGACCCTCCTCCCTCTCATGCTCTCTGTCTCTCATTCTCTCTGTCTCAAATAAATAAATAAAATCTTAAAAAAAAAAAAAAAAAGACTAGATGCCAGGGCTTTGCTTGCCAGGTTTTAAAGAATGAGCACTGCCCAAGAAACTGGAAGACTACAGTCAGAGGCGCAGATCTGCATTTACTCTCTCTGTATTAACAAAAATTCCTGAATTCTTTATTTCCTCATCTATAATAAGGATAATTCTAACTCTGTTTAACTTACAGAGTTATGAAGGCTCAGATGTAACAGGGTTTTATGAATTCTAAAGCCCCACCTACAAATGCAAAATAATAATAGTAATAATCTAATGAGCCAGTAATTCACGACCTTTCTGGAGCCTCCCTCTTCCTTCATCACCCCCACATCAATTAACTGCCAAGTCCTACTGACTGATCCAGTAGGAACTTAGATACTCATTACCTCCTCTTAATCACAACTACTAAGCTACCCTGACTCAGCCCTTCGTCCAATCTCCCCCAGAGTGCTACAATAATCTAACTGCTGCCCTACTGCTGGCCCACCTTCAGTTTCTGCACAAGTACACCCTGGTGTGTCCCTGTTCCACTTGAAAGCTTTCAATGGCTTTTTATTGCCTTTACAATACAGTATAACTCTTTGAACTAATAACCAATTATCTGGCCTTAGATGCTTGTCTAGTCTTCCTTAGCACACATACACACCACCTTGTGTGCATTTTACATACTAGGCAACTCAGCAATTTACTCTTCTTGAGTACCTACCTGTGCTGCCACAGATACAATTTGTGCTACACCTACAATATCTTTCCTACTCATCTATAAAACTTACCTAACCTTTTGATGTCTTGTTCAAACAACATGTTGCTTCAAAGTCTATTCAAACTGATTTGCCAGCTAGAAGGTAACTTTACCTCTTGCAATTTATCTGTACTTTTTTTCACAAGACACTTAAGACTTTCTTCTTTATATTGTAGTTATTTATGGATATGCCTACTAGTGCTTACTAGAAGTTCCTTGAAGATAAGATTTATGGGGGCACCTGGGTGGCTCAGTTAGGCATCTGCCTTCGGCTCAGGTCATGATCGCAGGGTCCTGGGATCGAGCCCCATGTCGGGCTCCCTGCTCAACAGGAAGTCTGTTTCTCCTTCTCCCTCTGCCCACGCATGCATGCGTGCTCTCTCTCTCTCAAATAAATAAATACTAAAAAAAAAAAAGATTTATGTTGATTCACTATGCCTAGAACACTGATATTCATATGTAACATTCTCAATAAAAATATCTGTTCAATTAACTGAAATTTTCTATCATAGGTAATTTTACAAAGCTCATCCTCTTCCTCCTCTCTACTGCCTATGAGAATCTCCACTGCTTAGGGCAAATACTAGAGTTTCTTTCCTTCTTTCTTTGCCTTGTTTTTTTCTTTTTAAGGAAAAGTAAATTAAACTGTATATGGAGTGAGCTTTCTATAATATACCTAAAACTTAATGGGGCTACCTCTAGAGATCCCAAGTCTGAGAGACAGGTTCATATTTCAAAAATTAAAAAGAGGGGCATATAGGTGGCAGTTAGTTAAGCAGCAGAATCTTTGGTTTCGCTCAAGTTGTGATCTCGGGGTCATGAGATTGAGCCCCGTGTCGGGCTCTGTGCTCAGCATGGAGTCTGCTTGGGACTCTCTCCCTATCCCTCTCTCCCTCCCCCCCTGCACACCCTCTTTCTCTCTCTAAAAATAAATAAAACTTTAAAAAAATTAAAAAGAAATAACATAAGTCAGAATTATCAAGATCTTTCAGATCCACTTATTCTTCAGGCATGTCTTTAGACTACAAAATTAAATGTTAGCGAGAAAAAAGCCAATTATAGCACTAAATTATGTAAGGGTAAAAAAATCAACTGGAGAAGGTGAATGTTTCTAACATTTATTTGTGCGTGACTCAGGCTGACACTTTGAAGAGAAGAATGTGACAGCTTACAAGAAAACAAACTCACTCACTCCCCCTTAATTTCGGAAGGCTCATGCAAGTCTGACAGGCCAACCACAGGGTGATCTCTCATGTGCATCATCCATGACAATTACAGCTTCAATAAAAATGTTCCCCAAATTTTAATAAAGCCCTACTGGTTTTCAGGAAATAGCTAGCCTAACATTTTCATATTTAAGAAAGTATATTTCAGAATTAGTGAATTATTTTGTGCACCTATTTAAGACCGTCTAAAATTGTTATCTTAAGGCAGCAAAAGAGGTACAAAATGAATGTTGTGGAGGATAACAAGGTGATATGAAAGGGTGAGTGCTAACAAGGGTCAGTGCTGGTGGCACAGGGAAGAGAGCTGCACTGAGAAGCCACCCTGACTCTCTATCATCTTTGCTTTGGTTTGGTTTTCCTCTTTAAACAGCTATTAAGAGTTCCCCTATGAATTTTCAAAGTGCTATGACTAAATCTGGGGAGCACTGATAAAAATCACAGCTCATTATAAGCATTTGAAATGATTTAAGGATAATGCAAAAGAGGCTTCAAAGTATTTATCTTGTAACTTACACTGGAAATAATCTGTTATTAATTTGATAGTTATTTAATATGGGGTAAATCAGGCTGCTATAGGCACTTCCTCTTCTTCCCCATCATTGGTTGTCAGCAACAGAAGGAAAAAAAGGAAAAAGAGTGCTAAGCAGTGGAACCTCCTTTTATTCCAAATCTCCAAGCCCATAGCCAAGCTCGTATTAGACAGTATAGGCAAGAGAAATCAGGAAGGAGGTGAGAAAGGGCTCTCCCAGAGGGTCCTCACAATTCCATTTCTAGCCTCTCCCAATCACTGTTTTGTTGCTCATGACACAACTCTGCACTATTCTCTCTCTTCATTCAGAAAACCAGCCACCATTGCCTTAAAATTCACAGGTTTTGTAGATGGAAATTTCACCATCATGCACTCCTAAATTGAAATAATTAACAACTAATCTGGGAAACACCAATTTAGGAAGAGTATCTTCATCCAGTTCTTAAACTATGCCTCTAATCAACAACTGCCACAATATCTCCTACACAAATTTCACTGGATTATACATGAATAAAATTGTGTAGGTTTATGAAACATGAAGGAAGCTCTTCTCTAAACAGTATTTACTGATAATGACAATCTTTTTTCATGCTAATAATAAAATGCACAGATTATTCTTACCTTAGGACAAAGCATAATAACGCATCCTCATTATCCTCTGTCTCCAAAGAAGAATTTACTTCTCAACACTGTTATGGTAAATGATTATCCTTTAGGGAACAATCCCACACTAGCACAAGATGCTCTGATAGGTCTTTTTCATCTCTCACTCCTATTACCGTATGACTACATGGCCATATCCATCAATCACGTTAGCAAACACCACCAAACCACGACGCTATTACATACAAGCCAACAGATATTTTCAATACCACAGAGTCACACTGTTACCCATCTTTTATAGCCAGGCAATCAAACTGAACATGACAAGATTTCAGAGAAATAGCTAATGGTAATGTAAGTTTTCTAGTCCTGGAAGCAAGATGAACTTAATTCATTCAAGAAATGTAAGCGAGAGTAACTTCAATCTTTTACTATAATTTATACTTTTAAATTTAATGAGAATATTTTTGAACTATAAGAAATATTTCAAAATTACTTATTTTTAGTAACTTTTTTTTTTTAAAGATTTTATTTATTTATTTGGCAGACAGAGAGAGACAGTGAGAGAGGGAACACAAGCAGGGGGAGTGGGAGAGGGGGAAGCAGGCTTCCCACAGAGCAGGGAGCCCGATGCGGGGCTCAATCCCAGGACCCTGGGATCATGACATGAGCCGAAGGCAGACTCTTAACGACTGAGCCACTCAGGTGTCCCTAGTTTTAAGTAACTTTTAAGATAGTTCAAAGACAGCTTCTCACACACCACTAGAAAAATAATATGCCATATAAACCAAGTAATGTGCATACATATATATTATAGTGCTTAATTCTTAATTTAATTCTTAAATTATACAGCATGAATTAAAAATCAATATTATTAGTCCAAGCTTCACTCTTATTAACAAGGCTAAACACACCTATTTTTCCCAAAAAGGTTTGAGGGCACCCCCTGGTGGCAGATTCTTTGGAGGAAAAAATTACGTTAAGTAGTAGAAAACAAACGCTACTACAATGAAAATATCTTCTTTTTTT
Source organism: Neomonachus schauinslandi (assembly GCF_002201575.2). Taxonomy (NCBI): domain Eukaryota; kingdom Metazoa; phylum Chordata; class Mammalia; order Carnivora; family Phocidae; genus Neomonachus; species Neomonachus schauinslandi. The sequence goes on from NC_058408.1 coordinate 115,249,136, forward strand.
TAAGATTTTATTTATTTATTTGACAGAGAGTGACACAGCGAGAGAGGGAACACAAGCAGGGGGAGCAGGAGAGGGAGAAGCAGGCCTCCCGCTGAGCAGGGAGCCGGATGCGGGACTAGATCCCAGGACCCTGGGATCATGACCTGAGCCGAAGGCAGACGCTTTTAACAACTGAGCCACCCAGGCGCCCCACAATGAAAATATCTTTTTAAAAAACTGACCAGACTCTACTCAACAACTCAGTTATTTCAGGCAATATCCAATGTAGAAAAAAATTCAAAATGTGATCAAAGAATGTTAAGAAATCTCTGAAGCTCCCTATGAAAAAATCTGACAACCAGTGGCTTCCAGGTAGTAAGACCAGCAAGATGTCCATCACAGAAGGAACCTGAGAGATGACCCCGTCCAGTACAGAAGAAACCTTTCTAGCCACCAGCCACACATACTGACTAAGCATTTGAAATGTGGCCAGTGTGACTGAGCAACTGAGTTTCATATTTTATTTCACTTTACTTTTTTAATTTAATTTATTTATTTGACAGAGAGAGTGAGAGAGGGAACACAAGCAGGGGGAGTGGGAGAGGGAGAAGCAGACTTCCCGCCGAGCAGGGAGCCCAATGTAGGGCTTGATCCCAGGACCTTGGGATCATGACCTGAGCCGAAGGCAGACGCTTAATGACTGAGCCACCCAGGTGCCCCTTTATTTCACTTTAAATGGCCACATATGGCTTTGGCTACTGTTTGGACAATACAGATCCAGTCCTATTTGCTACTGTTATTCCATTGCAGAGAAAGTCACCAGAGCAATCCAAGGAAGTTTCAAAAGTTTCCAGACATATGTAGAACTGGACGGTACAAATACATATGACTAAATTTATACCTTTTTGTTTGGGGATTTTTAAGTGCAACTATTTTAATTCAACTGCACTGAGCTACTTTGGGTACCTGCAATTCATTTTAGAATACAAATGAGTTTGAAAATGGTCAGATATTCCTTTTGAAATAATTTTGGCTTTATAGTCTATATAAAACTGAAGATTTGTGACAACTGGTATAGCATTTAACTGCATCAAATAAAATAGATGAAGAGTTCAGGCTCAATTATCACCTGCGGCATTCATTCTTTTCTTACATGTAGAGAATAAGAAGGTAAATGGGTCCTTGGACTGTGGATTAGCTGAGCTCAGGAATCCAAGAAAGAGAACAGCCCAGGAGGCCCCGCCTCTACTTTATACTTAACTTTAGTAGTGTGTTGCTATTTAGTTCAAGCACCTACTGAGCACTCACTTTGTCTGGGACATCATATTGAGTACTGCGAGCAATAAAGACAGAGACGACGCAAGGTCTCTGTTCTCTAGAAATTCACTACCTTTTAGGGTAAAAATGTCATATAAACAACCATAAGGGTTGTGGGTGCTGACCGCACTTTTTCTGATACCAACTACCAAACTCAAATGGTCAAGTATCACTTTACACAAATAATTCCTAAATCTTCCATTAAGAAACTGCGGTTTAAGACCCACATTTGTGTGTTAATCTACTCTTCTTGAATATCTTGAATTTAGTTCAAGAAACATTTACTGAGCACCAGCAATAAGCTAGAAAACACTAAGATGCCCTAGAGAAGTTCAGGCTCATGAAGGGCGCAGACACTTTGTAGACAGATCAGGTGTTATGCGACAAGTTCATGGAGGTACTACTGTGAGCACAGAGACGAGTTTTTGGTAGATAAAAATACTTTCCTCTCTGGGAAGAGAGGAAAGAGTTCTTGGAGGAGATAAAGACTGCTGAGTCTGGACAGGTGGATTAAGAGCAAGCCAACAGCATGCCAAGGAATCGTAAGCAACAGTCATTAGAATATCAGGTTTGGAGCAGTGAAGTGGCAAGAAATGATGCTGGAGAAGTGGCAAAGGCAAGGCCATGGAACATCATAAATATCACCCAGGAGAGTTGAAAATAGATGAGGTGCCACATAAGGTTTGAAGATATATGCTTCAGAGAGCTGTGTGTGAGCAGCATGAAGGATGGATTTGAAGGGAGCAACACTGAACATGGGGGTCACCTGGATGACTGGTGCAATATACCATCTGAGTCATAAAGACGGCATGGATTAGACAAGTATAGTAGAAATAGAGGTGAGGCTCAAGAAGTGCTTAGGAAGTAAAATTATGGTGTCTTAATATAAGAAGCTGACAGAGAAAAAGAGCTGAAGATAGAGATCTGAATGTGCCCAGCATTAAGTGGTATTTAAAGCTCTTGGCACTAGGTTAAGTGATAGGGACATAACAAAGAACAAATCAAATCACAGCCTCCTTCAAGGAAGGCTAAGGGAGATGAACAAGGAAAAAGTCCATAACAGAAGTAACAGGGGCAGTAAAGATGGGTAAGTGTTAATCAGGCCTTTGGGAGAAGGGTGAGGCCAGAAAAGATAAGAGTGACATCTGTATCCTAAAGTATAATTCTATTTTGGACTTGCTGAATTTAAGGAATGGAATAAAACTAGCTTTTCCTTTGAGATAACAAGAAAGAGATGAATAAATAATATTGAAAACCTAAAATAAAGGAACTGAAAAAATTTACCTTTTAGATGTCTCTGAGGTGTGAAGTAGGAACAGATGGACAGTAGAGTGCACGTGAAGATTAGAAAACACTGCGAAGGTTCAGAACCAAAGAGTAATGAGGAAAAATATACACAAGACAGCAAAAAAGAACCAAAGGCCAAGTTAAGATTCAATAACAGGGACTCTCAGTAAGGCCTATCAAAAAAATTTATGATTTATTTCCTGCTTTCCTCCCTCCTTCCTTCCCTTCCTTTTTTTTTCAGTAAAGAGGAAAGGAAACAGGTAGCCAGATGCTATCAGAGTTGAAAACGAGCAGATACTAAAGATCAATGAGAATCAGATGAAAAAACAGACTCCAGGTACCAGGCTGGGCAGGAAGAGAAAGGCAGGGGAGAGCCAACAGACTACAACTGTTTTGCAAGGTGTGTTCCATGGAATACCAGCTATAAGGGAAATCATAAGTTATTATACAGAAAAGGGTACTATTTGTAAATAAGTTTGGGAAAAAATGTTTAATTAACCAAAACTAAGCAGGTTTCATTACTCTAAGACTCCTCAGAACTATTCCCAGTAGGAGAGTAGATTATGCAGCACATTAACTTGACCATTCAATCCTTTATTTACAGTATGTGAGCAACATAACATGGGAAACAGTGGCCCAGAAGAAAAGAGATAGAAGCAGCAGACTTAAAAACAGAGTACAGCAGGAATATGTGAATTGAAGACTAGGAGGCTATGGTAAGAGAGTAGTTCAGAACTCATGACTTCAGTGAAGGAATTGGCCCTGGGGATAATCAGGTCCAAACTGTGACCATACATGGTCATATAGGTTAACACAGTAGTGGGTCTCACATATAGACTCCAGTCAGACTAGTACTAGTTGATGACTAGTGTCATCCACATGAATATCAACCCAAGTTGCTCAAGTTGACATCAATAACAGGGCTTAGAGGGAAAGAGGTGTCAAAGACGGGCAGATAACAAGGAAAGAGGAGACATAACCAGATGGCAAAGGATTCAAGGGAACAAAAGCTGTTGGACATTCGTATGTGACCTCCCAAAGTCAGGGTGCCCGATGCCAGATCTGAGGCCACAGGCCACTAAAGCCACCTTTTTCCAGAGAATTTGTCTTAGCTTCTCTTCTACCTATAATTCAAATCTTTGAACTTAGTGGGCCCCCCTAGCTTTATTCAACTGGTGTCTATGATGGTTCTATTCTGCCCCTTTCCCTAAGCATTTCTAGCTGACCTTATGTTTGGGTGGTATGTCTAACTCAGCTCCTCTCTAAGTGGTAAGTCAAGGCTGGCTCTGATAGCATGCGCCACAGGGCACAGATGAAAAAGGAGACCCACGCCAGCCCAGGTCTACAAGCATCACCCTGGGCTTTCACAGATCTAGGACAGGGTTAAACAATTCAACAATGTAGTGGGGTTCAGCACTGGGGGCTGAGGAGAAAAACAACTCCTTCTCTTCAGAGAAAGAAAAACTGCCACTCAGAAAAGCTCCTTCAGCTAAGATAAAAAGTTGAGGGACAGCTACTATTCAAGATGTTTGAAAATAAATGGTAGAGTAGTGCAGTCGTTCTCAAACTTTTATATACATCAGAATTAACTGAGGGCTTGTAAAAACACAGATGGCTGGGCCTCGCCCCAGCAGTTTCTAATTCAGTAGGTCTAGGGTGGGGCAGAATTTACACTTTTAACAAGTTCCCAAGTGATGCTGTCTGCTGGATCAGGGACCGTACCTTGAGAACCACTACAGTAGAGTAGGGTTTCTTGATCTTGGCTCTACTGACCTTTTGGGGTAGATAATTCTGTTATGGGGAGTGTCATCCTGTTCACTGTAAGATGTTAAGTGGCATCCATTGCCTCTATCTACCAGAGGCCAGTAGCACCCCCCTCCCAGCTGTGAGAACCAAAAATGTCTCCCGGTATTGCCAAGTGTCCCCGGGGAAGCAGAATCACTCTTGAATGAGAGCTACCACAACCAACCATAGTAGTTAAGAGCTGAAATTGGAGTGAGGGGCTCCTGGGTTGAAATCCTGGCTTTATCACTTGAGCAAGTTACTTAAACTCCCTAAGCCTTGGTTTTCAGTTCTTTATTTGTAAAATGGAAATGTTAATGGTGTTTACCTAATGGGGTAGCTGTGATAATTAAATGAGATAAAACATACCACTTACACCATACTTAGTACATAGTAAAGCTCCCAAATACAAGGACTGCCACCGTCGCTACCACAGATAACCAAACAGGATATTACAGCAAACACCAAGGAGATCAAGTACACAGGGGACCTTGGAGAAAGGGTTAAGTTTGGGAGGAGATAGGGCTAAGCCCAGAATGGGTAAAGGTTTGCAAGTGAACTGAAGCTGAAAGTCTGCAACTTAAGCTATCTAAGCTGTCGGCTAGAAGGAAAGGATTATAAAGGAAGACAGATATCAACTGTGGGGAAAGAGGTTGAGTATTTGCTGCTCAACCAGTGAGCTGTGATGTAAGCACTTTTAATATTCCATTCCCAATGGAAGATGCCTTTGTGCTACAGACTGAATGCCTGTGTCTTCCCTAAATTCATATGTTGAAACCTATTCCTGCAATGTGATGGTATTTGGATGTGGAAATTTAGGGAGGTTATTCAAGTCATGAGGGTGAAGACATCTTGAATGGGATCAGTGCCTTTATAAAAGAGACCTTAGAGAGCTCCCTTGCTCCTTCTGCTTTGTGAGGACATAGCAAGAAGACAGCCATCTACGAATCAGGAAGCACAGTCTCACCAAACACCAAATCTGCCAACACTTTGATCTAGGACTTGAGAGCCTCCAGAACTATGAGAAATAAATTTCTGTTGCTTATAAGCCACCCAGTCTATTGTAGTCTGTTACTAGCAGTCTGAATGGACTAAACCACCTTGTTTACCTCTGAGCTGGGCTTCCCAGGACTGAGGTGGATTGTACCAACAGCATCCCTTGGGACTTCATTTGAAAATATTCTATATTTCACTATGCTGGAAATAGTTCTTGTTGCAGAAAGTGTCTTTTTACAGTGCTTTTCAAGTATTCAAAGAGCATCTGAGGCAACAAGGTACTATGCCACTAAGCTTACTAAAACATTCTTTAACACTATAAAGAATAATTGCTCAGACAGTTTAGAACCTGAATGCCTCGTGCAGTTAATCATTACCTGTCATTGCCATAGCAATAAGTTATGGGTATGTACCTTTCACAAATAGTACCAACAGTAAATATGGAAAAGATTATTAGCTCAGTCCTCATTAGATGCAGCTACGATGCTACACTGGCACTAATGAAGTACTCCCTGCATCAAGAGGACAATGGACCCATTTAGCCTTCATTACCAAGTTTACTGCACTGTTGTTACAGACCACACATTGAAACAGTTTATAAATTTGAAAAACAGATTTACATTCTGTTTTTATTTCCTTTTATCTTCAGATATTATATACCACAAAATCTTTCTGGTTGCTAAATATGGGATCTTACATGTAAATAAAAGTGTTAGCAGCTTACCTAAAAGAAACATAGTAGGAGCATAAGAAGAGTATATGTAAATTAATTAGCAGGAATTATAAATAAAGGCATTACGGTCAACTGAATAAAAACAAAACAAAAAACACTTCAAACTAGTTGATAGAAATATAAATCATGAAAAAGATTAAAACACAGAATTATTATCACCACTCTAACAGAGTAAATTTCTGGATAATAAAATCAATGCCACAGCAACATTTAAAAGTAATGGCTTCCATAGCTATTTGAACCAAATGATTAAGGTTGGAGTCACAGGACACTAATGTACTAGCTTTATTTCCTTATTGGAATAAAGAAGAAATTCCACTGAATGGATTTTCACTTTTGGGTATCTATACTTTCCATCCTCCTTGTCCTCTACACACATAAATACAACACAGACAGTGTTTCACAAACACAAAATAACACTAACTTCATCAATGACCCAGTGCATGGAGGGCTCAACTAAGACTGATCATCCATAATAACTCAACAAGTTTATAAAGCAAGGTGCCTAGTTCCAACTGGAGCAATCAGTCCTATGGAATATGTGCCATTTAAAATAAATCATGAATCTGATACTCTCAACATATGCTCTGATCCAAAAGCATACCTGAACCAAACTAGGGGGGAAAGTCCATATTTCATATATGAGTCTAAAATTTAATATTTTAGTGACTATGATTAGCTCTCTTTTGGCTCCTACAGTTCTCATGAATTAAATTAAGTCAAAAGCTGTAAAGCAATGCAGACCTTATTGTTTGTAGAGACTGTGAGTCACCAGGGGAAGAAGTCCAAAAAGGCTAAATTTCCACTGAACTCCAAATCAGAGGTTTGAAAGCTAGAGAAATAAAGACATTAGCTGTAGTCTTATGAAACATTCAAGGCTGCTTTCATTTGATTAGGAATTTGCTACAGGCTCTTTGTGACAAATATAACAAGGACACTTTAAATCTTTTAAGCTTAGAAGAAAGATCCAGAAAACAGATCAGCTATGAAGAATTGCATTTAGAATTGGAAGCTAACGAGTAATGTGTTTATATACATTCAGAAGCTTACTTCTGCATTACCAAAAAAAAAAAAAAAAAAAGGCTATTGTGGCTGCAATCTTTACTGGTTATTGGTTAAGGAAAATTGCTCTGATTTGAAATAGTGATTACAACAACCTGTTGCCTTATATCACCATTTCCCAAACTACTCTAGAAAACACTAATGTTCCATGATATGTTTATAGAGATGGGGGTGGGGGGGGCTGCACTGTGGAGAGAGAAAAAAGAAAAAAATCCTCTAATATTTTTGTTCTAAAATTTTTAACAGAGAAAAAAATACTAAGCACATCTGACATAGTTATTATTAGATAGGCTGCCCTTAATAGTATGTCATGCCCCAGAAAGCCAGGGAGTCCACAAGATACCACTTATACACAAATGTATTGATATTTAAGTGATACATAAACATGCTACTATTATGTTTTAGGCTATTTAATGAGAAATGATTTATGCTATGATTTTTGCCTAATAATTTTAACATACTTTAACTTTTTAATCACAATTTCTTCCAGTCATAACATTATACATGTAAGATGAACTTTTTCTATAATCTATTTTAATACAAGCTTATATTTTTTCTGTTATGTCAATAATTATCATTTTTAAAGTTCCCAATAATTATAATTTTAATGTAGTGTTCACATGAGTTCAAAATACTGTTTTAGTTAAACACAGGTATAACAGTATATCCCTCAATTTTGGAGACAATACATTCTGATGTAATTGTCTTTAAATTTAATTACTTATGAAGAACTCTGAAGGAAAAGGCTTAATTTGCTCCACTTAGTTTGCATCCTTCAAAACTCATAATATGACTCCCATTTACCTTTTAAAGTTAAGTAGCACATTAAAAAATGCTAGTTCATTACTGATGGATTTATACACCCTCATTTATGGGGAAAAAGGCTTTAAACCCAGCCTTTCTCTGACAAGTCATAGGATACCAGCTGATAGGATAACACATATACAGTATTTTAATAACTACAGCAAAAGTAAAAGATGCACAGTCTCTGAGTTGTAATAAAGAATTTATTGCATATGTATGAGGTATAGACTTCATGCTGTATTTACTAAAAAACAACAACAACAACAACAAAAACCTGTGGCTTTCAAAGAGGAATATATTACTAGTCTAATCACAGTAACAAAACCTTTCTACTTTAAAGTGTTTTTCCATTTTTTATTTGTAAATTCTTCATTCCTGTACTCCTATCTCTCACTCTCTTTTAGCAGTCACAGATGTAATAATAATAAAAATAATAAAAACCCCTCATTTTGTTATTTATGGCAGCCTTTATAAACCAACAGAAGCAAGGAAATAAGAGGCCTAGTCATTCTTATCTTTTCTATTCCAGACATAAAACTAAACATGGAAATGAAAATAAAATAGTCACTAAAAACTTTAGGTTTCCTTTCAACAACTAATCCATTTGCTGAAAAAGTTTGCTACATAAGTCAGTTTTAGAATTTGAACTTCTTTATACTGAATAAATTAACATTCACATCTATTGTGAAGTATATATTCAAAATGTACACAAAATACGTACGTATAGTCTAATGAATATTTATAAAGCAAACATCCATTTTTTACTACCACCCAAGTCCAGACACAGAAGCCAGGATCACAGAAACAGAAGTAATCTCTCCACATTATACCACAGGAGCTTTAATGTGGCATGTGAATTACAAAGTTAACTCACTGAGAAGGAAAAGAAATAGTGCCACATGTGTTGTAATATGGAACTATTTAAAACATCTATAAAATGCATTAATAGAGGACCTTTTTTAACATATAGGACATTTTGTAAAACTTTCCTGTGAAAAAAATGCGAGTAATAACAATCCATTTAGAATACAAATTATAGAAGTGCCTGAATTTAATTTTGTGGAACACCACACAGGAGGGCCATAAAACACAGACTATTTGTTCCTAGCACTTCCAACATCTGACAGTGAGGAAGACCAATATTAGCACTCAAGACGCAAAAACACTAAATAACGGCCATTTCAACTCACTAGCATCTAAATATTTAAGTATAAATTACAAAATAACAGATCTCTGTGATCTTTGCTGGGTTCTGGCAAAAGTAAAAACTCCCTTTCATCTCAAATTAATTATGCTCACAAAGCAGGATTAACAGGATTCTGGGTTTCTTACTTCTAGGACTAGATACTAGTGTATAGATAAAACTGTACCACGGAATGACACTAAATGACTGTGGATATTAACACCTCCTGTTCTGAAGGTTTCGTTACAAAATCTAAGAATTAGCCAAAGCAAGGTTGTTGTTTTTTTTAATTTTTATTTATTTATTTGACAGAGAGAGAGACAGCGAGAGAGGGAACACAAGCAGGAGGAGTGGGAGAGGGAGAAGCAAACTTCCTGCCGAGCAGGGAGCCCAATGTGGGGCTCGATCCCAGGACCCCGGGATCATGACCCGAGCTGAAGGCAGACGCTTGAGTGACTGAGCCACCTAGGCGCTCCAAAGCAAGGTTTTAAGGAGATAAATTTTAATAAATTTTAACAGTCCCAAAATAAACTTAACTTCTGCAGTTAAAATATTAAGTTGATATGATGTTAAACTTAAACTTCATTTTTTTCTTAGCAAAGCAAGGCATGCAGAGTTCAATGTGACATTTAAGTAAACAATTTCCAAATATTGCTAATAAGCAACATTTAAGAACACTTTTTAAAGTACTCCTACTCTAAAATGTGGACATAGATAATGCAAAGCAAATATAATTCATTTATAATTTAAAATCTAGCTAAACAATTGTTTCCCTTGTACTAAAGATCTCTTTTCCTCCTCCAATCCCACTAACACATATGTCTTTAACCACTACAAGCCTGGGCAATGTTATCCTTGTGGGCTGTGATGTAGTAAAGATCTATATTAATATCCTTGGAGATCTGATGGACAGAAAAACACACAACTGTTTTAAACACCCAAGGACTTCTGTTAAGTACACTGATGACAATGGAATACCAAAGAGTCACAGGGAAAAACACCCCTGAATCTCTAGATATGCTTTATACAAACAGATGTCCTTAAATCTCTAACACTGGAATAGCTGAGCAAATGATCTATCAGTTTGATGGGATATTATATAAGCATTAAGATTAAAGATGATAAAGCTATGTAACACAATTTTATAATATCACCTAAAACATCTTAAATATACTTTTATATCTAGATATAACTATAAAATACTACATATAAGTGCAAAGACTTGAAGAAAATAAGAAATGAGTATTTGGTACAGTTATAGGGACTCCTCCAACCATCTGTATGTTTACAAAGTAAATAAAAATCAGAAGGTCAAAAATGCAATGCCTCCTCTCTCTAAAGAACTATAAAACTATCATCAGCACCTTGGTAATCACCTCATATTTATGGTCTATACTAAGCACACCAAAACTTGCTATATATTACCCTTCCGGGCAAGGTCACCTGATAAAAGGGAAACAAGGTCCTGTCTGAGTAGTTTCATTAAGAAGAGAGAGAAAAAATGACTACTTTACCTCATAGCAAGGTGACAGAGGTATTTTAACCAATTTTACTGCCATTGTCAAGTGTCAAAATTAACAACTGTATCCAATTCAAACCCAGAAAATTACAAAATGCAAATAGACCATGTATAAATTACAATTTAAGTGACAAAGATGATATCAGTTAGGTCAACTTTACATGAAAAATTATATCTCTGTAAGAGTAAGAGATATATAGATTCAAGGATATTCTGATACAGACATAAGCCTTCTATTACTTTATGCCTGCCACTGAGCATCATATGGATCAAAAGCTTGATAAAGGAACTCTGAAATTACTGGTCCTATCTCAAAATACAAAATTGGTTTGGATTCTATTAATATGATTATAAAAATTACCCTCCACAACTAACTCCTTGAAGAAATTAATAAGCTGACCCTAAAATTCACATGGAAATGCAAAAGATCCACAACGGCCAAGACAAACTAGAAAAAGAACAAAGTTGGAGGATTCACGCTTCCCAGTTTAAAACTTACTTCAAAGTTTAGTAATCAAGACTGTGTGATAGTGGCATAAAGACAGACATCTAGATCAATAGAACAGAACTGAGGAGGCCAGATAAATATTTATGGTCAAATGGTTTTTGAAAAAATGCCAAGAAAAGTCAATAGGGATAGAAGAGTCTTTTCAACAAATGGTTTGGAGACAACCAGATACCCACTACAAAATAATGAAATCAGATATCTACCTTGTACAGTATATGAAAATTAACACAAAATGGATACTCAGCTGCAAAACAATAAAAGTGGGCCCCTAATTCATACCATATACGTAAATTAACATAAAATGGATCATGGTATAAGAGCTAAAACCATAAAATTCTTAGAAACAAACAAAGGAGTAAATCTTTCTGACCTCACATTAGCTTCTTAGATATGACAACAAAAATAGAAACAAAAGAAAAAAATAAATTAGAATTTATCAAAATTAAAAATTTTTGTGCTTCAAAGGATACCACTAAGAAAATGAAAAGACAACCTATAAAATAGGAGAAAATATCTACAAATCATATATAGGAGAAGGAACTTATGACTTAAAGGACACTCACAACTCAGTAAAAAAAAAAAAATGTTTTAAAGGGCAAAGCATTTGAATGGGTAATTCTCAAAAGAAGATACAGAAATGGTCAAAAGCCACGTGAAAAGATGTTCAACATCATTAGTCATTAGAGAAATGCAAATCAAACCACAATGATACTTCTTCACACCAACTAGAATGGCTAAAATCAAAAGGACACACATTAACAAGCAAGAATGTGGAGAAACTGGAATCCTTTTGCAATGCTGGTAGGACTGTAAAATAAGGCAGCCACTTTGATAAATAGTTTTGACAGTTCCTTAAAATATAAAATAACAAATTACCACATAACCTAGCAATTCCTAGGTATATATTCAAGGGAGTGAAAAAATAGGCCCACACAAAAACCTATACATGAATGTTCACAGCAACACTAATAGTAATAGCCAAAAAGTGGAAACAACCCAAATAGCCATCAACTGATGAATGGATAAACAACATGTGGCATACTCATACAATGGATTATTATTCAGCAATAAAAAGGTATAAAGTATTAACATATGCTACAACACAGATGAACCTTGTAACATTGTGCTAAGTGAAAGAAGTCAGTGCATTTAACAGGCTATTTGCATATTTCCTTTAACTATTTCTCCTCTACACCTTTTACACTCAACCACCCAAATACTATGTCCTCTATAATATCTGCCCCATGATCCCCTTCCAGGACCCACTAGACTCTATTAAACCATTTCTTCCACTCTGACTAATTATTACAGTCATCTATGGACATGTTCAGGGCTCCCTGCTTTCTGGTAAGACTCAATCAATTCTGTATCTTTAATAAAACAGTGGCTTATATATAAGGGTGTTCAGTGTTCTTAAGGGATAAACATCATTACAATAAAAAGAACACAGGCTTTAAGTCCGACTCTTGATCTGAGCTCAGGTCTTGATCTCAGGGTTGTGAGTTCAAGCCCTGCATTGAGCTCCACACTGGAGGTGGAGCCCACTTAAAAAAAAAAAAAAAAAAAGAACGTGGAATTTGGAATTTAAAGTCTAAGAGTCCTTCATGTATTCAATGAATGGTTACTGGTCACCTATTTTGTACTTGAACTGAATTGAACTCAAATCTAGATCTCCCAATACTTCATTGGTGAACTCATTCAATATTTGTGTAATGTTGAGCAAGTTACTTAAGCTCTCTCTAAATCTACCTTCCTCTCTAAATTGTGCTATCTACCCTTCACAAAAGTTTGAGGATTGGGGCACCTGGGTGGCTCAGTCGGCTAAGCGGCTGCCTTTGGCTCAGGTCATGATCCCAGGGTCCTGGGATCAAGCCCCGCATTGGGCTCCTTGCTCAGCAGAGCCTGCTTTTCCTTCTCCCTCTCTCTCTGCCTGCCTGCCACTCTCCCTGCTTGTGCTCTCTCTCTCACTATCTCTCTCTCTGTGTCAAATAAATAAAATCTTAAAAAAAAAAAGTGTTTGAGGATTAAATTCAATATTATATTCCTTTTCGTACATATGTCTTCAATAAATGCAATTTCCTTTTTCTTCCTTTCCTCAAAAGTAGCTGAACACATTTCTTTTGGTCTGTGAAAATATGTGGTAGATAGAGGATATACCCAGGAGAAAAATGATCTCAAACTTTAAAAGCAAGTTAATTTCAAATTTATATTGTAAACCTCACGTTTTATTTGTAAAATTACCTGTTTAGAGTCTGAGAAGTAATGTCATTTGAACTGGAGAGCTCTCATTCTCACAATGATACCACTATAGTTGCTAGAAAATTACTTTATCCTAACCAAAATTTCCTTTTCCAAGAGGCTTGAATGTCTTATAGGAACACTTTCTTAGGCAACAAATTTAGCAAATATAATAAGCCCTTATACCCTGCAGAAGATACTGTACAGGGTACTTTATGTGTTAATTACACTTTCCAAATGAGATGTCACCTTTCTTTGAATTTCCATGCAAATTTTATTTATTATTTTTTTAAGCTTTTATTTATTTATTCGAGAGAGAGAGAGAGAGCGTGGGGGGAGGAGCAGAGGGAGAGGGACAAGCAGACACCACACTGAGCGTGGAGCCCAAGGCAGGGCTCGATCTCAGGATCCCGAGACCATGACCTGAGTTGAAACCAAGAGTCGGAGGCTTAACCAACGGAGCCACCTAGGCACCCCTCCAGGCAATTTTTAAATTTATCTTGTGGCACTCCCTCTTTGCCTTGCTTTTATTCTTCTAACACAACTATGAAACCAGTATTCTTACCCATTAAAATGGTATACTAAATTACTACAATTTCCTATGGAAAATGATTCTAGAGCGTAAACCCCAGGCTATATTTTTTTTTTTTTTTTTAAAGATTTTATTTATTTATTTGACAGAGAGAGATAGCGAGAGCAGGAACACAAGCAGGGGGAGTGGGAGAGGAAGAAGCAGGCCTCCCGCCGAGCAGGGAGCCCGATGTGGGACTCGATCCCAGGACCCTGGGATCATGACCTGAGCCGAAGGCAGTCGCTTAACCAACTGAGCCACCCAGGCGCCCCCCCAGGCTATATTTTGTGCTCTTTGACCTAGCCATCTAATTTCTGGGAATCAAAGACACAATATTGAATTTGGGAAAACATATATGCATATATGCACATATATGTGTGTGTATACATATACATACACGTATATACATAAACATGTTACTACAGTAGAAATAAGAACAGAAAAACTGGATGCAACCTAGATGTTTCTAGTCATGAAATATCATATAGCCATTAATAATGTTGATGATGGTACAAAAACTTAACAGGGCATTACGAGAGATTAAAGCAAAATTCAAAATTAGTTCCTAAAACATAAATATAACAGGAAATATTTCTCACAAAAATAAAGGACAATAATTATGTTATTGTGACAGATTTATGGGTATTTTCTCAAAATTTGTAAACACATATTTTCATAAGTTAAAAAAATAAGCATACTTTTACCTTATCCCAGAAATCAACCAAAGCTGTAAAGTCCCATTTCTTAGAATATGCCACATTGTATTTCAGGATAGCATCCTATGGAAAAAGCATAAACAAAACCTCATGATATAGTCACGTAAATTATCTATGAATACCCTTTCTCCTTTATGAACTACTTCCAGTAAACTTCTTAATCAGCATTAAGCTTCCTCCTACCATTAGCTACTCCATATCAGTAGCTATGAACAAACAGAATACACACTAATTTCTTATTCACTTAAGAAAAATGAGATTAGACAGGTCAAGCAATAGGAAAAAAATCATAACTCCAACGCTTGCATTATAAACAGAGGTGATACACTCAATGGACAAAAATTGGATCTTGGAGATAAAAAAAATTAAATATCATAATGACTGTTGGCTATCAATAGATTCACACTATACATGCAAATATACAGTGTATTTGCAGTATTAAAATTTCATGAGAAGAGTAAATTAGGGAAAAATGTCTAAAAAGGCTTCCCGGGAGAGATGGCAATAATGAAAAAAAGATTGAGAAACATTGCTCTAAGGCATAAAATGGTCTTTTTTCCTTTATTATCAGCTGTTTTTATAGGCTACATATAAATGGTTATCTTTCCCCATCAGTTCATATAAACTATATATTTATGTAGAGAGAAAAGTGAAAATAGCACGCCATCTACTGGTGTGACATCTAACTGACTAGGCAGTACTTTATTCTTGGTTAACGGTGATAAAAACAAAACAGGCCCCAAAAGGAGTCAATTATGCTAAACCGTACTTCTCCAGAGACTTAACTTAATTACAGTTTCAGCCTCTCCCACAAATGGAATCTTAAACCAGTCAATGAGGAATCACCTGGTCAGCACTAGATAGTTCATGATGGAACTCTCCATCCCCTAAAGGAAAATGACTGCCACAACCAATCTTTTTCCTAGTACAACTTACTTGCTTCCAGTCCCTTCTGCCTATAAGTCTTTCATTTTGTACAGCATCTTAGAGTGCCTTTCCATCTGCTAGATAAGGCCCTGCCTGATTCATAAATCATTGAATAAAGCCAGTAAGATCTTTAAAATTTACTCAGATGAATTTTATTTAATACCAGAGTGGGGTGTGCATAAGACAATCCATTAGTTATGCAGAAAGAACTATTATGGTTGATCCAGGTACAACACAAGAATTGAAAATCTGCATGTAACTTTTGACTCCCTCCAAAAACTTACCTACTAATAGCCCACCGTTGGCCAGAGCCTGATAACATAGTCAATTAACACATATTTTGTATGTTACATGTATTATATACTGCATTCTTACAATCAAGTAAGCTGCAGAAAAGAAAATATTAATAAAATTATAAGGAAAATACATTTACAGTACTGTATTATCCAAAAAAATCTGCACAGGAGACTGGTGCAGTTCAAACCTGTGTTGTTCAAGGGTCAATCGTATTTATAATTATATTTTATCTCATCCTTTTAAATTTCTATTTTGGTTATATTTTATAATGTATGTATTACTAAAGTAATACACATTGAATTTATAAGCAACCATTTATATTTATAATATACATCTCCAATTTTTTTACTGAAGGTGTATATAAGTTGAAAAAACACTGTTAGATTACTTGACTAAGTTTTTAAAAATTAATACTCTGCCAAAAATTAATACTCAGTTGCCTGAAAAATACTTCATGCCATATAAACAAACACCAAGCACCTAGATTAAAAAGTAAACCAACAATATATATTTACTTGGAATCAGGAGATATCTAATTTCCTTCAAAACATCAATCATAAGATAATATGGCAAAAGGAGTTTATTTTTCTTACAGCCACATGCAAAATTTTCCATTAAGAAAAGATTTTAAGGATTTTTTTTCTAATTACTGTTATCTGATTTCAGAACCTCATACAAAGTATTAAACAGCAATGTCTATCAACAGGTAAAAAGACAAACAATGCATACACTCCAACAAACTGCTGATACGCTCAACAACATGGATGAATCTCGAAAATTTTCATTCTGAGTGAAAGAAGCCAGACACACTAGCATACATACTATGTGATTCCATTCATGTAAAATGTAAACTAATCTATGGTTAAAAAAAAAAGAAAAAGAGAAAAGCAAATCAGTAGTTGCCTGGGGACAGAGCAGAAAGAAGAATCAACTATAGGAATAAGAGGAATCTTTGCAGGTGACAGAAATGTTCTGTACCTTGATTGTAGAGGGGGTTTCATGGGTATATGCAAATGTCAAAAATTATGAAATTACATACTTGAAAAGCATGCATTTTCTTACATGTAAAGTATTCCTCAAAGTTGGTAAGGAAAAACATTTTACATTCTAACTTTTACACTCTTAATTCTTTTTTTTTTTTTTTTTAAGATTTTATTTATTTTTTGACAGAGAGAGACAAAGCAAGAGAAGGAACACAAGCAGGGGGAGAGCGAGAGGGAGAAGCAGGCCTCCCGCCGAGCAGGGAGCCCGATGCGGGGCTCGACCCCAGGACCCTGGGATCACGACCCACGCCGAAGGCAGACGCCCAACAACTGAGCCACCCAGGCGCCACCTACACTCTTAATTCTTTAATGGGATTTTATAATTAGTATTAATTTCTAACTAATATCTACTTTTACTTTAGTCTTCAAGTCTCAAAAGTAATCCACCACAAGGTCTCCTATCATTAGAAAAACCGGATGCTGTTCTGTATTCTTAGCTATCAACTACTGAGATTTCCTTTAATTCATAATTCATGATACGCACAATTAGTTAAAGCACAAAGAAGTCCATTCTTTGAAAATTATCAGACACATCAATTATAGAAATATTACTGTGTAAATTGACTTTTGAAGACACTATTCCTTTTTTATTTTTTTTATTTTTATTTATTTAATTTAAGATTTTATTTATTTATTTGAGAGAGAGAATGAGATAGAGCGAGCATGAGAGGGGGGAGGGTCAGAGGGAGAAGCAGACTCCCTGCTGAGCAGGGAGCCCAATGCGGACTTGATCCCAGGACTCCCGGATCATGACCTGAGCCGAAGGCAGTCGCTTAACCAACTGAGCCACCCAAGCGCCCGACACTATTCCTTTTTTAAACTTTTAACCTTTCTAATCCCACTTAACTCAATATCAAATAAAAGCAGTAAAAAGATTATTATACTCAGTAAGAGGGACTTAATGTTCCCCCCCCACAGTGTTCTTTCAGCAAAAGAAACAATTACCATAAGCACATAGAAGAAAATCTCGATGAATTACTCTGTTCTGTTGAATCTACCATAAAATAAACAAGAAAGGGAAATTCAGAGTAAAGCAATTACCCCTTCTTAAAGTAATCACTGGTGCACTAAGGAATTGCTAAAGAGGTGAGCAGACAAGGTAATTTAGAACACTATGATTATTCTGTGTTTATGCTTAAAGAAAAAACATGAAAAATTTAAATAATCCTGCTTATAAGGCCGTTGGACCTAAGACAGTGTTTCTCAAATGGAGTATAGCTAGTATTCTTAGGCGGCCTGCTTCTGTTTTTCTAAGTTTATAATTGTGGTTTTGGAACACAAAGGGCAAACGACAACACACTGTAGGAATGAAGGCTGGTGCTTTAAGCAGATAAAAATGGTGAAAATTTTGAGCTATCCTAAGATATACTGTAGTACAGGACTCTCAAATTCTACAGAACCTGGACCAAAATGCTATCATTTTTATTTGCAAGCTGATGTTCTCTATACAGATCCCATCTTTGTATCTACTAACATCCACCAACTGTTTGTGATTAGTGAGTAGTAAAAAGAAAATGAAGAATTTTTTTCTTTATATTTTTTAAAGTTCTCAGCATACTATTTTGAGGTTCAGATCAGTGGTTAAAAAACTTTTGTGCAAAAAGGAGATACTGAGTATAAACTGTTTTCACTGTGATAATGAACACAACTCAAATGATGGTTCATAATGCTTAAAATGTAAAAAAAATCAAATGGACATAGCTGTAAGTATAAAGAGTTTATATTCAGTTTTATGCTTGTACATATGCAGTTAACATTATACTAAAAATAAGTAAACTCTGGCAGATCCTGAGAGCTTCTTCCATTTAAAAGGAGTACATTACAAGATTGAGAAACACTGTCCTTAAGGAATGAAATTTTCAAAATACATTATGATACAACATCCAATGTTTTCCATGTAGAGAAAAAAGAAAAGCAAACAGGAGCTATAGAAAGGTACAGAAAGTTTAAGAATAACTTGTTAAGTATAAATGGAAAAACAGTATAAAACCTGAGGAAACTGTACACAAAAAACTAAGTCTCTCAAAGAAAATGAAACCCATTTTCACACAAGTATAGAAAAATCTGTTATTATTATAGTTATAAAACCTTTAAAAGTTTACATGGCTATAATGCCAAAAATAAACATATACTCACCCATATTTTAGATATTAGAAAAACAACCTAATGGTTGCTCTTACAGTCTTAAGTGAAATATTAAAAAAATCAAAAAATAAATTATTGCCAAAATGTACGATTAATAAATAATTAGATTGCTAGAAGCTATATTAACAGCAATATAAAACAGAATGTTTAATGTATACTTTAATCATTAGGAAACTCTGTTCCCTTTGGGCAAATATTGCTAAAGTCATAATTCTTTCATGATTTACTTTTAAAGATATTTCAGAAACATGATAATTCTAAAAAATAAAAGAAGCCTGGTCTGAAGGAAATTGGATGGGGAATCAAGAAACAAAGGTCTTATTCCTCGTTCTCCAAATTATTCTGTGTAGCTCCAGGCAAGTCATTTACAACTCTAGATTCTTCTACTCATTTGCTAGTGATGGAGTGGAAACCAAGAATGTCTCTTAAGAAAGTTCCTCAGGAAGCAAGCACTCTGCATACAAACATGTTGTTACCCGAGTCTATTAAAGATCAAAAAATGTCTTTAAGGGACACACGAGGCCCATCTCTAAGAATTACATACCAGAGGCAACAATAGCAAAAACAACTACCTTCAGGTTTTGGGGTCGTGTGAATTTGTTGAGAAGTGCAGTTTGAATGAGCTCCCACCGGCTCCCTGCAGTTCGCTCACCATTCTTTAAGGAAAAGGAAAAACAAATGAAATTATTCTAAGTTCTTCTGGATTATAGACTCAGAAGTCAAACAAACACATACTAAACTGTCGTTCAGACTAAAAGAACATCTGTTTTGTGCTTACTTCATCTTCCACAGGGTACAAGTTTTGTTCTGAACAAGGCATCTTAACATGCTTGTTGTCCCACAAATCTTTAAAATGTGTTGGAAAGGGTTTAGGAACTTCTCCTGCTCGCAAAAGGTCTACCTGAAAGAGAGGGAAACAAGGAAACTGTAAATGCATAAAAATTAGGCGTGCCTTCTACAAAATAATCCAAATTAAAGCAGCCAAAGCAAATGCTATAAAATGCAGACCAGCTCCTCTGTAAGAATCTGAGAAGTCCTCTCCAGCTGTTCCTGCTCCTTATCTCCAGTTGATCAGTTTCCAAGTCATCATATTTGCTCATTCCATCTCCATCCCATCTAGGCCCCTAGTCCTCATTATTGCTTGCCTTCTAGCCCTCCCCTAACTCCCACTGCCCCCAGATATTCACCCTCTATAAAGCCCTTATTCTCACTTGGGAACAACCTTAATCTTTCTAAAATATTCCCAGGCTCTTAATCCTATAATGGCTCCCCTCTGCCTATAGTGATTCCAAATGATGTTCCTAGTTTTTAACATCCTCTCTTACCCAAACACTGTCTGGTTAAACATCTATTCTGACCTTCAACACTCGACTCAATTTTCATTTCCTCTAAGAAGTCTTCAAAAACTTAAGGACAGTTAGTTTATTCCCTCCTGTTTTATTAGATCATTATCACACCAGAGCACACCTGTTTTTCCTTCCCCAACTGGGCTCTAAACTTCCTGAGAATAATAACCGTATTAACTGTGGATTCTAAATATTCATGAAAAAGCGTGGCTTATGTGTTTTTGCATGCATATATGTAGATACATATACATGTGGCAAATGAGCTGAACTCCAAAGGATAAGAAGAAGTTAACTAGGAAAAGGAAGACAGGAAGCTTGTTCCTCAAAAAGGGAACAGCTAATGGAAAGGAAGACTGTCCAATAGGCAGCTCATAAAAGTCTGCAACTCAAGGAGTGCCTGGGTGGCTCAGTCAGTTAAGTGTCCAATTCTTGATTTCAGCTCAGGTCATGATCTCAAGCCCTGAGTCAGACTCTGCTCTGGGTTAGTTACACATATATATTACTGTATTCAGGAAAAAGAATCTAGAAGAAAATACACCAAATTGTTAAACTCTGGAAATAGGACCTTATAAGAGACTTGGGTTTTGAGTTACATACTTTCATATAATAGCTGCCTTTTTTATTTTTTTTACAATGAGCCTATATTACTTTAATAAAGATTTTTTAAAAGATTTTTAAAATTCATAGGTTATACCCCTGAAACAAATACTGCATTATATGTTAATAAAAATAAAAAATAAAAAAATAAAAGCTGAAATGGTACAAATAAAATAAAAGAGTAAAAAAAAATTCACAGGTTATTGGATATCTAAAAATAAGTAAACAGTAGGGGCGCCTGGGTGGCTCAGTCGTTAGGCATCTGCCTATGGCTCAAGTCATGATCCCAGGGTTCTGGGATCGAGCCCCACGTCGGGCTCTCTGCTTAGCGGGAAGCCTGCTTTTCCCTCTCCCACTCCCCCTGCTTGTATTCCCCCTCTCGCTGTCTAGCTCTCTCTGTCAAAATAAATAAATAAAATATTTAAAAAAAAAAAGTAAACAGTAATTACAGAGATTAAGTAATCATGGTATAGGATGCTTTGGGTTTTCCTTATGGCCAGTGGGAAAAAGAAAGGCAGTAAACTCAAAATGTCACTTAGCTCTTCTCCGAATCTTTTCTTTTCTCCGAATCTTGATCATTAACATCTTCTCAGTCATCCAGCCTTTTCTTAATTTTCCCTGCATTATCAGTGCCTCCTTTTCCCTTATCACCCGTATTTAAGAATATTCACCATATCCTATCAATTTTACCCCAAAACAAAGCAACCATCTATATTCTTTATTTCCACATGACCCTATCTCAGTGACTTTCAAACTCTTTTAAATATCAGAACCCTTTCTTCACCTAAGAAATGTGACATGAAATCATATTTAAATAAAACTGTTTTTATAAATATAATTTTTCAATAACTTTTATTTGTTCTAACATCAATAAATGACAATGAGATTACAATATACAAAATTTGAAATTGGGAATTAGGGATGACAGCTAAAGCTTATATCAACCTACTTAATTTACATTTATATCTCTTACACAGTATTAAGAAAATCCTACTCCTACACCTAAATAGTTGCAAATGATAATGTTTTTTGTTTTTACAGTTTCAGAGGTAGAGTTTAGTGATTCATCAATTGCATATAACACCCAGCGCTCACTACATCAAGTGCCCTCCTTAATGCCCATCACCCAATTATCCCTTCCCCCCACCCCTCCTCTCCAGGAACCCTGTTTATTTCCTAGAGTTCAGCATCTCTTATGATTTGCCTCCCTCTCAATTTTCATCTTATTTTATTTTTCCTCCCGTTCCCTTATGTTCATCTGTTTTGTTTCTTAAATTCCACACATGAGTGAAATCATATGGCATTTGTCCTTCTCTGACTGACTTATTTTGCTTAGCATAATACCCTCTAGCCACATCACTGCAAATGGAAAGATTTCATTCTTTTGAGGGCTGAGTAATATTCCATTGTGTATATATGCCACATGTTCTTTATCCATTCATCTGTCAATGGACAATAAGGTTTTTAAACTGTTATTTTGAGGTTTAAAGAAATTCTTCAGTTAAACAGCAGTGGTAAAAGAACCTCAATGCTATAGTCTGCACTAAAACGAGTTCTCTTGGTAAAATCTGCTGGTTAAAATACATTCAGCATTTTCACATTTGAGTGTGTTAGTTCTTTTATTATAGGCTTTTCACAGTTAAAAATATACTTTAGAAATAACAGATGAGTCAAGTTTCCTAAGAACCCCTGAACCACTTCCATGCAACACAATTTGATAATTACTGTCTCCTTATTTTTCATCTCTTATCTGAGCTCTTACGTTACCTTTCTCTGTTTTCAATGGATCCTCACTTCGATTTTCCTTCCACACAGCTGTCTGATTAATCCTGCTACAGCATAACTATTGTATGGAGAGACATTTTATAATTTCCAATACCTACAGACTCAAGTCCAATTCCTGATACCTGAAGCCCTCTGATAGGGATCCAATCCACTTTTCAAGTCTTGTCTTCCACCATTCCCCATCCAAATTCTAAGCTCTAGCAAACCAATTATTTTCCATGTCTAAAACAAATAGTTTTTCAAGTACACAGCCTCTTCTTATAAAGATTAAGTATCTGTCTTGGAATTCTCTTGACTTATTAAATCCCCCTCAGAAATTTGTTGTTGTTTTTTTTTAAGATTTATTTATTTATTTTAAAGAGAAAGAAGTGAGTGTGGGGGTGGGGGGAGAAGGAGAGGAAGAGACAGACTCTCAAGCAGACTCCCTGCTGAGTACAAAGCCCAATGTGGGGCTTCATCCCATGACCCTGAGTCGAGTCAGACACTTTAACCGACTCAGCCACCCAGGAGCCCCTGTGCTCATCTTTTAGAGCTCAGCTCAAACCCCACCCTGTTCAATGTTGCTTCCACCTCTAACCATGATAAAGAATTCTATACTTCAAAATATCTAATCACATGTAGACTAAGTTGTACAATAAAAGGAATTTTTTTTAAGTAGTTCCTGTGAAATCTATTACAGAGACTAAAAAATGAGATGACTAATTTAAACTACCTAGTGAGTGACGAAATCTAAAATTGGATTATGAGGGGTGTCTGGCTGGCGCAGTCGGTGGAGCACGTGACTCTTGATCTTGGGGCCATAAGTCCAAGCCCCATGTTGAGTGTAGAGATTACTTTAAAAAAATAAAATCTTGAGGCACCTGGGTGGCTCAGTCTGCTAAGCATCTGCCTTTGACTCAGGTCATGATGCCAGAGTCCTGGGATCAAACCCCACATCGTGCTTCCTGCTCAGCGGGGAGCCTGCTTTTCCCTCTCTCCCCTACTCGTGCTCTCTCTCTCTCAAATAAATCAATAAAATCTAAAATAAATAAATAAATAATAAAATAAAATCCTTAAAATTGGCTTATGGTGGGGCACGTGGGTGGCTCAGTCTGTTAAGTATCTGCCTTCAGCTCAAGTCATGATCCCAGGATCCTGGGACTGAGCCCCGCATTGAGCTCCATACTCAGCAGGGAGCCTGCTCCTCCCTCTCCCTTTGCTGCCATTCCCCCTGCTTGTGCTCGCTCTCTACCAAGTAAATAAATAAAATCTTTTAAAAAAAAACTGGATTAACCCTACGACCCAGCAATTGCACTACTGGGTATTTACCCCAAAGATACAAATGTAGTGATCTGAAGGGGTATGTGCACCCCAATGTTTAAGCAGCAATGTCCACAAAAGCCAAACTATGGGAAGAGCCTAGATGTCCATCAACAGATGAATGGATAAAGAAGATGTGGTATATATATACATGGAGTATTATGCAGCCATCAAAAAAAAAAAGAAATCTTGTGATGTGCAATAACATGGATAGAACTAGAGGGTATTACGCTAAGCGAAATAAGTCAATCAGAGAAAGACAATTATTGTATGATCTCACTGATATGTGGAATTTGAGAAACAAGACAGAGGATCATAGGGGAAGGGAGGGAAAAATGAAACAAGACTAAACCAGAGAGGGAGACAAACCATAAGAGACTCTTAATCTCAGGAAACAAACTGAGGGTTGCTAGAGTGGAGGGGGGTAGGAGGGATGGGGTGGCTGGGTGATGGACATTGGGGAGGATATGTGCTATGGTGAGTGCTGTGAATTGTGTAAGACTGATGAATCACAGACCTATACCCCTGAAACAAATAATACATTATATGTTAATAATAATAAAAAAAAAATTGCCTATAACCCAGCAATTGCACTACCAGGTATTTACCCCAAAGATACAAATGTAGTGATCCAAAGGGGCATGTGCACCCCAATATTTAAGCAGCAATGTCCACAATAGCCAAACTGTGGAAAGAGCCTACATGTCCATCAACAGATGAATGGATAAAGAAGATGTGGTGTATATACACAATGGAATATTATGCAGCCATCAAAAAAAAGAAAAGAAAAGAAATCTTGCCATTTGCAATGACATGCATGGAACTAGAGGGTATTATGCTAAGTGAAATAAGTCAGGGAAAGACAAGTATCATATGATCTCACTGATATGAAGAATTTGAGAAACAAGACAGAGGATCATAGGGGAAGGGAGGGAAAAATGAAACAAGACGAAACCAGAGAGGGAGACAAACCATAAGAGACTCTTAATCTCAGTAAACAAACTGAGGGTTGCTGGAGGGGAGGGGGGTGGGAGGGACAGGGTGGCTGGGTGATGGACACTGGGGAGGGTATGTGCTATGGTGAGGGCTGTGAATTGTGTAAGACTGATGAATCACAGACCTATACGCCTGAAACAAATAACACATTATATGTTAATTTAAAAAATTAAAATAAATAAAATAAAAATTGGATTATGGTGATAGTTGTCTAAGTAAATTAAATATCACTGAACTGAGTGAGCACTTAAGATGGGTGAACTTTATATACCTCAATAAACCTGCTTCTTCAAAAAAGAAGCTACAGAAAGTATAAAAGAGTTACCAGGGGCTAGTGAGAAATGGAGTTATTGTTTAGCAGATACAGTTTCTGCGTGACATAATGAAAATTTTCCAGAAATGAATAGTGGTAATAATTGTACAACATGTACTTAATGCTACTGAAATGTACACTGAAAAACAGTTAAAAGAGTAAACTTTATATTATGTACATTTAACCACAATTCTTAGAAATAAGGTTTTAGACATGTTGAGTTTGAGACAACTGTGGGACAGTAACAGTGATGTCT
Source organism: Neomonachus schauinslandi (assembly GCF_002201575.2). Classification (NCBI taxonomy): domain Eukaryota; kingdom Metazoa; phylum Chordata; class Mammalia; order Carnivora; family Phocidae; genus Neomonachus; species Neomonachus schauinslandi. The sequence continues at coordinate 115,274,835 of NC_058408.1, forward strand.
AGAAGAATCTGAAGCTCAGAAAAGAGGGTAAAACTGGAGAATGATTTGAGGATACTGAACCATACACAACTTTGAACTTTAGGGATTAACCCACTACCTAATATACAGTGGATGCTCAACAAATAATGTCAGTTGAATTTAAAACAAAAAGAAAGAAAAGAATCCAGTGAGTTTAAAAAAAAAAAAAAAAGAGTGGCGCCTGGGTGGCTCAGTTGGTTAAGCGACTGCCTTCGGCTCAGGTCATGATGCCGGAGTCCTGGGATCGAGTCCCGCATCAGGCTCCCTGCTCAGCGAGGAGCCTGCTTCTCCCTCTGACCCTCCCCCCTCTCATGTACTCTCTCTCTCTCTCATTCTTGCTCTCTCAAATAAATAAATCTTAAAAAAAAAAAAAGATCTTTAAAAAAAAAAAAGATACTGAAAAAGTCAATTTCCTTATCAGCTGACAATGATTCATCTTATGGATGTATTAAGTGCTATATTAAGTAAGCTATCATTATATTTCTCCAACCTATAGACTTCTTAGTACTTTATATATGCAGAAAAGAAAAGCAGTTTCTATGCCTTGGTCTGTTTTTCACGTTAATAAGTATCATAATAAATCAAGACTTAAGAGTCTTCTCTCTTTATAGGTTAAGAAGTAATACCTACCCGAATAGTTACTGTGTGATTGGCAGATGGCCTCAAGAGAGGCAGCCGGATGCCACACCTAGGCATTCTTCTCATCTCCTCAATAGGAGTTCCAAGCCATTTCTTATCTGGAGAAAGGTGAGGTGGAATGTATTTAGGTATCTTCCTTTCTGTTCTTTGATGCTTGATTTCACATTGTTCTTTTCTAAGGTCAAAACAAATGTATTCAGTCACAAACCACTTACTACTTAAGTTTTATTAGATACACAAGGACAAAACTTACCCAGAATGTTATTGTTTAAAACGTGCCAAGGGGCACCTGGGTAGGTGGCTCAGTCAGTTAAGTGTCTGCCTTCGGCTCAGGTCATGATCCCAGGATCCTCAGGATTGAGCCCTGCATTGGGCTCCCTGCTCAGCAGGGAGTATGCTTTTCCCTCACCCCCTCTCCCGTTCTAGCACGAGTGCATACACTCACTCTCTCTCTTACACATAAATAAAATCTTTAAAAAAGTGTGCCAGGCTTGCTCTCTCTCGTTGGTATTTACAATCAAAAGAAAAATTTATAAAACTTAGAGTAAAACTGAAGAACTTATTTTCAAGTCTGTGGAAGGAATTTCTAAACACAGAAATTACCTTCCAAAAAACAGACCGCATAAGAATATGTACACTGCCAAATGAGTCATGGTTCATAGTATCAGCTACTTCTCAGGTTTCTAGACAACAGTTTTCAACAAAGTGAACTTACTGTGGCACATGTGATAGAAAATATCACAGAAATTATGGAGAGTAAGCTTTAAGATTCCATATGGGATAACTGTAAAAATGTAAGCTTTGTAATCAGACAGACTGGGATTTAAATCCCAGCATTACCACCCACAAGTTACAATTTCAGTGAATTCTCTAACTCAAATTTCAGTTTTCTCATTTGCAAAGTGAGGACAATGTCACTTGCCTACCCATCAGGGCATTAGAGAAAATGCAGTATATGAAGACCTAGAAAAATGGATAAACAGACACTACTACCAACCTAGTATTTTTATATTCTGATAATCCACACAAATTTCAGAAAGAAAATCATGAAACTGAAAAAATCCAATTAACAATATTTATTTACTTCTCGTTTTCTGTTTCTGGTCTTTTTGAATCTAGGTTTAAATTTACCATAAACAAACAACAGGAAACACAACTATTTCTTTGCTTCACTGTAAACCATAACTTGGTTAAACCATTCCCTTACAAAGTTATAAAAGGTATTACACTATTGGAGATACTCTTGTTGAAAAAAATTACCTTTTGTCCTCTGCTTTGGGCATTCTCATGAAATGATCTGTGATTTTAGAATCCTTTTTCCCATGCTGCTTGGAATTCCTACATTCTACATTCAGGCTAGAAGTACTTCCAGGTGGTCTGGGATTTAAATCATTCATTCCACTCCGAGTCTCTCCTCCTTCAAATTGAAAATGTAAACGAATTTCACCTCCTTTAGAAGAGGACCGCTTCCTCAATTCAGTGTCGGCTTCTCTTGCTTGGAACCTTGAAGGTTTACTTGCTGTTTGGGAGGAATTGCTATCTTCTTGCTCATCAAAACCTGGACTTGTCTCCTCATCTGCTTCTGAATCCTGACAACTATTTTTGGAATTATCTACATCCATTGGTGACTCAGGTTCACTTTCTTTTTCAAAAGGAGGAGAATTTCCTAAACTACTCTCTTGTCTACTCAATTTGTTGGCATTTTTCAGTTCAGTACCAACATCCTCAGAGCTGATGTCTGACAAGGGACTCTCTGGCACCACATCTATCTCTTCCTGCTGACAACCTGCACAGTCTTCTACAGGATGGCAAGACTTGCTACACTTCTGGTGGCTTCTGGCTTCTCTGGCCCGTTCATCTTCTGTGGTCTGCTTTGTATTTGTAAACTTTACAGTTGTCAAAAATTGTTGGTTGTCTCTACTTCCCTCACTATCTGTGTCACTGTGATCATCATTTCCAGGTGACTGATCAACGTTAGCATTACTGAACCGCTCTGGCACCAGAGTTACCGTCGGAGGCTCACTTTCTAAAAGCCGCTCTGTATGTTTCCCTTCATTTTGCCACTTACACATAGCTGCAGTCTGATGCTGGTTCAAATACTGTGTACTTTTTTCAACAGATGATTTATCAAGACTTAGCTGAGAAACATTTTCTAATTTTTCCATATTATGTTGATAAAAGTTATCTTTTTGTACAGAACTCATCATGGATTCTACTGTTGTATTGTTGTTTTCTTTACTATGCAAACTACAACAGAATAGAAAGAACTAATGAGACAACAGAACTTATGATACAATAAAAAGAATTTATGGTATAAAAAAAATCACTTATCCAATCACATTCCCGGTATCACAGCAATAATTAAACTACTGGTGATTTCCTAAATACAGAGCATGCCCCTTTATGACTCCATGACTTTGCACATATGCCTATAATGTCCTTTCCCCAACTCTGTGCCTGGGAAACACCTGCCCTTCCTTTAAATGTTAAACTTCACTCACCTCTGGGCAGGCCTTCCTGCAAAGGTAAAGCTAATTCTTTGTTTTATATGCTAACCACCACTGTTCTCTACTTATACCTTTACTGTCCTATTTATCACACTGTGTAATAATCATGTGTTTTTGCATCTGCCACCAGTATACTATAAGTATCTTAAAGACAGAGACTATACTCCTCTTTTATCTCTGTATGTCAAGTATATAGGACAGACCCTAGCACATGAGAGACTCTAAAAAATTATCATTTATAAACTGAAAGAATGAATATAAAGAAAAATGGGAAAGCTAGGAGAAAGAGTAGCATGAAACAAGATAAAACATTCATATATCATGTTATTCATTTTTCTATACAGGCATGTTTCTGTACCTTTCTGATTCAGTTGTCTTGATTCCTTTAGTGTCCATCCAACTGGTAATAGTCTTTTGTTTGAAAACTGTAAAAAAAAAAAAAAAAAAGACACACACCAAAACAATTATGTATACGCATACCTGCCTTCAAATATAAAATACCTATAGCAGCATTTATACATGTAAGGCATTGTGCTAGGTTCTGTGAATTTGTTTTTTTTTTTTTTTTTTAAAGATTTTATTTATTTATTTGACAGAGAGAAACACAGTGAGAGCAGGAACACAAGCAGGGGCAGAGGGAGACAGAGAAGCAGGCTTCCCACTGAGCAGGGAGCCCAATGCGGGGCTCGAACCCAGGACCCTGGGATCATGACCCGAGCCAAAGGCAGATGCTCAACGACTGAGCCACCCAGGCGCCCCCAGGTTCTGTGAATTAAACAGATACTAATCACTCCTTCCACACTCAAGCAATGGGAGATAAGACAGAAATATAAATATAAATGCATTTGGCATAGAGTAGAAAGTGACAGGCCCAAGAGAGCTGGTATGGCCTAATGGATGAGAGTATAGGCTCTGAAATCAAATCACCTGGATTCAAATCCTAGTTCTCCCATTGGATTCCTTTGTGTCCTTGTGAGGGATCATTTTTCTGTCTCTCAAATTACTTATTTGTAAACTTGCAAATTAATAGTATCTCTCCTGGGCTTATTATGAAGTTTTAAATTAAATAATACATGCAAGGTGTTTAAGGCACAATCTGGTACATGCTCAGTAAATGTCGATTCTTAACTACCTTTAGTATTAAAAGAGATCCTGATAAAGAATTAAGGTATTTCCTAGAAAAGAAAAGACTACTTTAGGGAACTGGAGTAAGTGGGACAATCTGATAAGAAGGGCTTGAATTGTTCCTTGAAGAATAAACATGTAGTCACATAAAGGGAAAATCATAAGCAAAGGCACCAATGCCAGGGAAATATAAAGAACTTAAAAAGAAAGCAACAGAAAATATGATTGAAAAGTCAGCTAGGACCATATCATAGAGGTTCTTGAATGACCCACAAAAAGAGGTACAAACGGGGCACCTAGGTGGCTCAGATGGTTAAGCGTCTGCCTTTGGCTCAGGTCGTGACCCCAGGGTCCTGGGATGGAGCCCCAATCTCAGCCTCCCTGCTCAGCAGGGAGCCTGCTTCTCCCTCTCCTTCTACTATTCCCCCTGCTTGTGCTCTCTCACCCTCTCTGTCAAATAAATAAATAAAATCTTTAAAAAAGGGGGGGTGCCTGGGTGGCTCAGTCATTGAGCGTCTGCCTTCGGCTCATGATCCCAGGGTCCTGGGATCGAGCCCCGCATCAGGCTCCCTGCTCCACAGGAAGCCTGCTTCTCCTTCTCCCACTCCCCCTGCTTGTGTTCCCTCTCTCACGCTCTCTCTCTGTCAAATAAACAAATAAAATCTTTTATAAAAAAAAAAAAAACATTCCTCAGTCCTTCTGAGAGCCCTACTTCTCTTTCCAATACCACTACTTCTGGCTTTCAAAGGTTTCTTTTGCAACATGCCACAGGACTGCTTCAGATTTTACCCCCTTATTCCTGAAATAGGCATAAAATTATGCTTCCCAAAATATCTGGTAGTTTCTTTCTTTTTACTAGAAATAATTCCAGGAAACAAAAAGGAGGGCAGTGGGAGGTGATGAAAACGATACAAGATCTGGAGTCAAACAAGATCTTGGACTAAGATCTTTGCTCAGTCGCTTACTAGTACTTCACTTCGTTGAGCTTCTATTTCCTCACCTATAAAATAGGGTTAACAGTAAATATCTACTTCAAGGTTTATGTAGATCAATGAGAGAAAATACTAAGTGTCCAGTCTTCACAAAGCAGAAATTCAACAAATGTCTTCTCTTGCAACACTTCCACCCAATCTCTTTTTCACTGAGATCAGTCCTCCAACTTCATTCTGATTTCACACCATTCACACTTAATCTCATTAGTTATCATCACTCAGTAACCAGTGTATTTCAATGTTCAACGAGCAAATCAATTAGATGCTGCTACTGACACAAGCAAAAGACACAAAATGCTTTGAAATTCACCTGCATTTCAAAGGAACACCCCACCTCCACAAAAAGTCCCCTTCCTCCAGCACCAGCAAGATAAGGTATGAGAAGGAAGGATATGGTGAGACAAAAGAGTGATGGACAGTGGGAGTTTTGAGAGGAAAGAGGTCTGAAGATGATTCTGACAGCACTGAGGCTGAAGGAATGACATGGGGGAAGGGAGACAAACCGGCTCCAACTCCCCCCCCCACCCCAAACACCACCACCCACCACTGACCTATACTTAGACCATGGCTGGAGCAGGAAGAGAAACTCTAGGTAGTTATAAAAGGCAGAAAAGAGGAGCTCCCATCAGAAGGTGAATAGCACCCTGAGTTCTGCCTACATGCACATTTCAACCAATATAAGAAATATGCCCAGGGAGGTAAATAACACAAAATTTAAAGATATTGAATGAATATCCATTTCCTTTTCTTACCTACTCTCCTAAAATAACTATATACTAAAATTTTAAATACCAAGTTCCTAAAAGACCTCCAAATTTGAAACAATAGTTTTTGTTTGGACTTTCCACATTTTGTTAATTGGTGTCCTGTGCCCGGTATACAAAAACATTTATACATATAAAGTACAGCCCAAGTAGTAATTTGGTTCCTCTTCTGCAGAAATCTGCAGAAAATAAGAAGATCCAACCATGAGGACTGCCCCCCCCCCCACTTGCAACTAACTCTTCCACCTTTATATGTAAATAAAGTTAATGGGCCCACAAATTAGGCTCTCGCAGAAGTCTGACACAGTACTTGGAGGTCACCTCAGTTCTCCCTCTCTTCCACTCTCCTTCATCAAGTTCTCTGTAATCTATGGCCCAAATCTTAAATCCATTACTTCCTCTTCATCTTCAAAACAGCATCAATATCAAAAGAACAAATACACCACTTTTTGGACAACTGCATTTGTTTCCTGCAACTGGTCTCCTTGTCTGGTCTTGACTTTCTCTAACCCAGTGTTATATAAAGGACTAACTTTTTTTAGTAAAATACAGACAATATAAGAATGCATCATACATAATAGGTATTATTTCATGAAACATGTTTGTAATAAATATGGCATATTTACCTAGTTCATAGATTTCTTACTCCGTGTACCAGCCGAAATTTATACAGTGGACTGCAATCAGAGAAGTCCAAAGGCCACAAGCCATCTTTTCTAAAATATAACCAAATGTTATCTCCCTTTTAAAAGCTTTCAGTGGCTCCCCATTAACCACAGAATAAAGTCCAAACTCCTTGAAATGGCACTAGAATTTGTCCATAATAACTTCTGCCCTTCTTCCTGGCCTCAAGTCCTGTCACTCCTGTCATTTTATGCTCCAGTCCTACCACCTTTGCACATGCCATTCTCTCTGCATATTTAATTATTTCTCTCCTTTATCTATACAGCAAATCCTGCTCATCCTTCAATATTTAGTTGAGGTCTACTCCCCACTGCCTTTAAGTCCTGAGAGAACTAAGTTTACACCATTAACCCAAAGACTGTCTGACCTCTGGCCAGCCTCTGACACTGTTGACAAATGCATCCTTTTGGAAATGTTCCCTTTCTTGCATGACACAACAAAAGCCAGGCTTTCATCCTACTCTTCTGGCTGCTTCTCTTCAGTCTACTCTTAGATGATGGTGTTCCGAAAGTTTCTGTCCTAGGTCACCTTTATTTTCTCTACATGTTTTATGTGATCTAACCTACTTCCATAGCATGGATTATCACGTTTATGCCAAAAATCCCCAAATCTGTATTTCCAGCACAAATTTATTTCTTATGAGGTACAAACCCACAGATCTCATGCTCTCTGAATCCATCCACTTCTCTCCTTCCCTACTGTCCACAACCAAGTATAAACCATTATTATCGCCCACCTAGACTAACTCCTCTAGTCTTAGGCCTGCACTTCCCCTCCCTTTCAATCCATTCTTCATTTTCTACACACCAGCCAGAGACCTTAAAAAAAAAAAAAAAGATGTGTGTGCATGCATGTATATATAAAGTCACTTCCCTACTGAAAATGCATTAAAAGCTTCTCATTGCCCTTAGAGGTAAAGTTCAAAACCCTCAGCACTGCCTATATTTCCCAGTATGATCTGATCTTTGCCTATCTCCCTGCAGCCCCATCTCTCATTACTCTCTCCTGTTGACAGTATGCACCAGCTGCACTTCAGGAACATTTCCTACTTCCTCTTTTCTAGCTAACTCTTCATCCTTTTTCAGTCCTTAAAATAAGCACCTCATCTTCTGGGAGATTATCTTTGATCCCATAGACTGGATTAAGACTCCTGACTCCTACCATAATGATGTATGTCCTTCACCTGTAAGCATGTGGACTTTTGTAATTCTCTCTCCTGATAGATTTTAAGATCTGAAGACAGAACCCAAGTTACTCTTGTTCAACACTGTATGCCAGAAACAAGCACAATGCCAGCTAATACTAACAGCTCTGCACCCCAGGATGCAGAATCTGAACCAAGAGAAGTTGTGACCTTCTTTGTACCTTTCTTTTCACCTAAAGGTTGAAGCTTCACATACACAATTAGACTTCCTTAACAACTAAGGCAACTTCTCAAACCCGAGGAAAGCAAACAGGTGGAGTCTACTGCCATTTTCCACCTTGTGAGTAACTGCTCATCAGGGTTTCTCACACCACCAATCCCAACGGGTAAAATGCGGCCGCATTCCCCTACCAGTGGCCTTAGTGGCTCAGCAAGAGGGCCTCAGAGTGGTGCACATAAGACCAGAAAGGGGTGGCTGGAGTCCCTGGGTCCCCAGACAGAGACCAAGAAGAGGTCTGGGCCAAAGCGAAGGACAAAGATCTTTATTTCCCCACGTACCAAGCGAGGTGGAGCTGCCTCTGTGCGGTCCCGCCCGCCCCGGGACGCAGCCTGACGAGGACGGTGGGACCCTTAACTGCACGGGAGCGTCCTTGGACTCGAGGACGCGCCTCTGCCTGCCGGGGAAGCTCCGGGCGTCCGAGGCGGCCGGCGGAGAAGTTGCAGCGGCGCCCCAGCGGGGTCGCTTGGTGCAGGGCTCACAGCCGGGGCCCGCACTCATGCTTGGGACGCGCAGCGCAGAGTCCCCGGGCCGGCCCGGGCGGAGAGCCTCATTCACTAACCCTAAGAGGGACGGACTGCGCTGGCTCCTCGGCGCCTCCAGGCACCATTCCCTCTCTGCCGCTGCCTGTTTCTGCAGTTGCTGCTCCGCCGGCCTCCCAGCCAAGCCCTAGCCAGTCGCCTGCCTTCCCTCTTCCACAGGTACCCCCACCTGCCTCAGGATGCGCCGCTTTGATTCTGGCTTGGTTCACTTTCCCACCACCGGAAGGCTGCCGTCAGGCGCTTCCGGTTTCCGGGACGTATAATGTCGCAAAGCGGAAGTGCAAGGATTAGCGGGTACCGGCTCCCGGAAGGTCACCGTGTGAAGGAGGCCTTGGTAACGCGGGTCTCCCCGCTTTTTCTGGGGAGCAACGGCGGAGCCGACGAACTCGGCCTGAGGCGGCGGTGAGAAGCAGACCGGCGGTTTGCTGCGACATCATGGAGAGCGGCGGGGGAAGCGGAAACAAAACCACAGGGGGGTTGGCCGGCTTTTTCGGAGCCGGCGGGGCAGGTTACTCGCACGCGGATTTGGCCGGCGTCCCGCGTAAGTATCGGGCCTACCTTGCGAACATTTCTCAGTGGTTCTTGCGACTCCGCCAGACGTGTAGTGTGTACTGTTCTTTTTTTGGCTGGCGTTCACAATCTTCCTTACCAGTGGTTGGGATAGTGTGTTTGCGCTGCCGCTCTTTCAAGATTGAACGACTTTTTGGAGTCATGAATCCTCGAGAAGTTCTGTCCGGGTGACCTGGACTAGGGATGTTGGCCTGTTTTCTTCTCTTTATATACGAGCCTAGTGCCTTGTATTTCCTCCCACACATTCCTTGTGTGTTGGGCTGTGTGCTTGACTCTAGATTAAGAGGAGAGCCTAGCTCTGCAAGTAAATACATTCCACACAGCCTGTAAATAACTTTTAAGCACAAAGTCACATGTTTCGAAACTGCAATGTAGCCGTCAGGGCAAAACATTTAATATTGAAGATAGGCAAGAAAGAAATTTGAGTCGGGCCAGCGGAGGAGCTGAGAAGTGAACTGTACTTTAAAGGCCATTTATGGACTTGAAAAAAGAAGCCAGGTAAGACTTTTCGGAAAGGAAATATGCAAGATCAAAAGTGCAGAAGCATGTATACCCTGCCTGTGCTCTCTCAATTCTGTGAATATGTCTTCCAGATGTTTGGGACTTTGTGGGTATTCAACTGGATGAATAGAACTTGTTCTTCTCCAGGTCTTTTATGCTCAAGAACAAAACAGCCCTAGTGTCACTTACGCCGAAACTGAATCTGGAACACATTTTACATATAAGCCTTCCGAGGTCTGAGTTTTGGAGCACAAAGGGCAGTGCCTTAATGTGACAAAGCATTGTTACATTAATTTGATTAAGATTTGAAGGTAAATTGAGAAGTCGAGGGTGAACACCATTCACTTAGCACCTGGAATGGGCCAACGACTTTTCTGTGTGCAGGTCTACCAGTGTTTAAAAGAGATGATTGCTGCTTTCATGGAGTTTACATCCTATTGAAGTGAGCCAAGTAACACAAACATATTTCAGTTAATGATAAGCGTACGTAAAGGCATCAAAACAAGATCGAGAGATGGCGATGGGAGCAGAACGCCTTTTTAGAATAGGTCAGGGAAAGCAGCTAGAGGGTGTTGACATTTGAGCTGTGACCTGAATACAATACAAATGCGGGGGCGGATGTATACAAGAAAAAATGGTTAGTCCAAATGCCCTGGTGGGGGAAGGGGGGGACTTGACATGTTTAAAGAACAACTGATGGGCCAGTGTGTGTCTACAAAGTTGCGAGGGAGTTGGAGCAGTAGGAGATAATGAGATCAGGAGAGCAAGTAATGGCCACTAATGCAGTGTTTTATAAGCCATGGTAAGGAGTTTGGATTTGATTACAAGTGTGAATGGAAGCCATTAGGACTGATTCCTTTTCCTAAAAAAAATCACTTTAGTTGCTATATAGGAAGTGAATTGAACGGACTAGAGCAAATTAGGGAGTCCATTTAGGTAGGAGATTGTTACTGTAGTCTAGGTGAGATTTAATGGTTGGACTAAGATGGTAGCAATAAGGATGGTGGTAAGTAACAGTTCAAGATGAATACTGAATATAGAATTAATAGGACTGTCAGTTGATGAAAGGACTAGAGTCATGGGTGTTTCATAGATTGTGAGCAATCACAGGATTCAAGGATTAAATTTAGAATGTGAGAAAGTTGATTTTCCCTGGTAGATTTTTTCCATTGTCAAAGTTACTGGGATTCAAGTCTGGCTCTCTGAGAATTTCTGTTTTCTTTTGTCCTGACCCCCATTCCTTTGGTGATGACCCAAGAATGATCTACACTGCCACAGCAAATCACCTTTGTCAGCAACTGTCAATACTAAGATTTGAAGGAACTGCCTAAAAATGTTTATATACAACCCATAACCCGGGCACTGTTTTTCCCATGGAATTCATTGGTCTCTTGTCAATCTTATTTTTGCAGTTTGTATAGATGTCAAGCATCCTTGTAGCAAAGTAGAAGAAATTAGCTTTATAATTGACTTGGGCTGTGCTTCCTTCTACTTTGATTATTTGATCCACGTTATTGCCAATATCTTCTTGGTATGAGAGCCTGAACCACTAGTGCAGGACCTGGTTTGAGATTCAGGACCTCAGGAGGAGACAGCCCCAAAACTGCCAGACAGGATAAGCGTAGAAAAGGAGAAAATCTCATCTATTCAGTGAGCCTGTAAATCAAAATTGGAAAACACCTGAAACGGTGTAATTAACACTAAATGAAATAATTTTTTAAAATTTCATCGCAATGTGATGTTCTCTCTCTAGTGACTGGTATGAACCCTCTGTCTCCGTATTTAAATGTGGATCCACGATATCTTGTTCAGGTAAGATTAGGACTAGTCCTTTTATGAATTTTTTAGTTTTGGTGATTTATCTTACCACTTTAAAAAAAAATCCAGGTTCTTATGCTGACTAGATCTATGGTACATATTTCTGGAGGCACCAACTCTAGTCTCCATTCACCCTTTTTCTTTTCTCAGAAACTCTGGGGATTTGAATTGTACCTCCCTGATGCTAATTAATTAATTCCCTTTAAAGAGTTTTTGGGGTTTGAGGTGGCTATTTTTTCTTTCCTATTTGTGAAATATTTTAGCATAAAATTTACTGTCTTACCCATTTTTAAGTGTACCGTCCAGTGGTATTAACTACATTTATAATATTGTGCAACAATTACCACCTACCATATCCATAACTCATTTCATCATGTAAAACAAACTATACCCATTAAAAAATAACTTCATTCCACCCACCCATCTCATGGCAACCACCCTTCTGCTTTCTGTCTCTGGTTTTGATACTCTAATACCTCAAATAAGTAGAATCATAGTATTTGTCTTTTTGTGATTGGCTTATTTCATTTAGCATAATATTCTCAAGTTTCATCTACATTATAGCATGTATCAGAATTTCCTTTCTTTTAAGGCTGAATAATATTCAATTGAATAATATTCCATTCTGCTTATCCATTCATCTGTCCCTGGACGCTTGGATTGCTTTCATATTTTAGTTATTGGGAATAGTGTTGCTATGAACAATAGTGTAAAATGTCTCTTCCTGAGCCTCCTTTTAATTCTTTTACTTATATTTCCAGAAGTGAAATTACTGAATCATATGGAAATTTTATTACTAATTTTCTGAGGAACTGCTATGCTGTGTTCCATAGCACTGTACCATTTTACATTCCCAAGAACTGCACAAGGCTTGCAATTCCTTCACATCCTCACCAACACTTGTTATTTTCTGGGGTTTTTTGATCATAGCTATTCTAATGGGTATGAGGTAGTGCTCCTTGGGGGTATTTATTTATTTATTTATTTGACAGAGAGGGAACACAAGCAGGGGGAGTGGCAGAGGCAGAAGCAGGCTTCCTGCTGAGCAGGGAGCCTGATGTGGGGCTCGATCCCAGGACCCTGGGATCATGACCTGAGCCAAAGCAGATGCTTAATGACTGACACACCCAGGAGCCCCAACTCCTCGTGGTTTTGAGTTGCATTTTCCTAATCATTAGTGATATTGAGCATCTTTTCATGTGCTTATTGCCTATTTGTATACCTTTGGAGAAACGTTTAAGTTCTTTGTCCATTTTTGAATTGGGTCTTTATTGTTGTTGTTGAATTTAAGTTTTATATATATTCTGAATATTAACCCCTTATCAGATAACATGATTTGCAAATATTTTCTCGCGATCTTTTGGTTGCCTTTTTACTATGCTGATACTGCCTTTTGAGGCACAATATTTTTAAATTTTCACAAAGGCCAGTTTTTTAATTTTTTTCTTTTGTTGCCTGTGCCTTTGGTGTCAAATCTAAGAAGTCATCGCCAAATCCAATGTCATGCTTTTCTCCCATGTTTTCTTCCAAGAGTTCTACGGTTTTAGGTCTTACACTTAGATCTTAGATCCATTTAATTTTTGTATTAAGTGTTTAATTTTTTATTAGGTGTTAGATAAGGATCCAGCTTTACTTGTTCATGTGGATATCCAATTTTCAGAGCATCATTTGTTAAAAAGAGTGTCTTTTTCTCGTGGAATGGTCTTGGCAGTCTTGTTCAAAATCATTTGACCATATATGTGAGGGTTTATTTCCAGGTTCTCTATTCTGTTTATTGGTCTATTTGTCTGTCTTTGTGTCAGTATCACACTCTTTTGATTCGAGTAGCCTTGTAGTAAGTTTTGAAATCAGGAAATGTGATTATTGTTCTTTTTCTTTTTTTTTTAAATTTATTTGTCAGAGAGAGCACAAGGAGGGGGAGCGGCAGCAGAGCAGGCAGAGGGAGAAGCAGGCTCCCTGCAGATCAGGGGGAGCCCGATAGGGGACTCGATCCCAGGACCCTGGGATCATGACCTAAGCCAAAGGCAGACGCTTAACCAACTGAGCCACCTAGGCGTCCCGATTATTGTTCTTTTTCAAGATTGTTTTGGCTGTTTGGGTTCATTGAGATTCCATATTAATTATAGGATGGGGTTCTTTTTAAAAGATTTATTTCTTTGACACAGAGAGAGCAAAAGAGAGAGAGAGACAGAGAGCAAGCACAAGCAGGGAGAACGGCAGGGAGGGGAGAAGCAGGCTCCCTGCTGAGCAAAGAGCCCCATGTGGGGCTGGATCCCAGGACCCTGGGATCATGACCCGAGCTGAAGGCAGCTGCTTAACTGACTGAGCCACCCAGGTGCCCCCAAAACATGGTATTTTGATAGGGATTTCATTGAATCTGTAGATTCTTTTGGATAGTATTGACATCTTAACAGTATTAAGTCTTCCAACCCACAGACATGGGATATGTTTCCATTTTTTCAAGTCTTTAATTGCATTTAAGAGGTTTTATGGTTTTCATTGTGTAAGACTTTTACCTCATTGGTTAAGTTCGTTCCTAAGTAGTATTCTTTTTTTATTTAAAGATTTTTTTTTTTTTTTTTTTTTTTTTTGACAGAGAGGGGAGGGAGAGAGAGAGAGCGCACAAGCAGGGAGAATGGCAGGCAGAGGGAAACGGAGAGGGAGAAGCAGATTCCCCACGGAGCAAGGAGCCCAGTGCACAAGGAGCCCAGTCTGGGGCTCCATCCCAGCAGGACCCTGGGATCATGACCTGAGCCAAAGGCAGACGCTTAACCAACTAAGCCACCCAGGCGCCCCTATTCTTTTTGATGCTATTATAAATGGAATTGCTTTTGTGATTTCTTTTTCAAATTGTTCATTATTAGAATGTGGAAATCCTTTTTTGTGTGTGTTGACTTTGTATCCTGCTACTTTGCTGAATTTATTAGATCTAATAAGTTTGTTTCTGCAATATGTAGGATATTCTACATATAAGATCATTTTATCTGCAAAGAAAGAAAATTTAGCTTCTTCCTTTCCAATTTGGATACCTTTTATTTCTTCTTGCCTAATTGCTTTAGCTAGAACATGTAGTACAAGTATCCCCCGCTTTTTGAAAGTTCACATTGTTCCACTTCACTTTTATGAGATATCTACATTATGTAGGTCTGTATATAGTACCTGTTTATGCTGAAAAAAGAAATCAGAAGAGGATTTTTGCTTTTACCGAAAAAGCAAAAAGCAAAAATAGTGTTCAGCATTTGTTTTGCAGTGAGCTGTTATAGTGGAACCACCAAGCTCCTTCCTGGGGATCTACACTCAGCATCTCAGCATCGAGCCATTGCAGCCTTGAACTGTGTCTGTGAGCATCTGTGCTTTATCTTGATTTATTTTGTGTGTCTGATAGCAAGCTGTGTCCTAAGGTATCAGAAAGGCCTGAGAGAGGTTATCTTTGGGTCTGGGAATACTCAAAACATTTTTCCATGTAAGTTGGTGATAATTGTTTCTTTGCTTTATGACATTTTGACTTACAGGAGGTTTCATAGGGATGTTCTAGTTACAGATATCAGGGGAGGCTTGTACTATGTTGAAAGAAAAGTGGCAGAAATGGGCATCCTTGCCTTTTCCTGATGTGGAGGGAAAGCTTTTATCTTTTACCTTTTAATATAATGTTCACCAGGGCGCCTGGGTGGCTCAGTTGGTTAAGTGACTGCCTTCGGCTCAGGTCATGATCCTGGAGTCCCAGGATCGAGTCCCGCATGGGGCTCCCTGCTCAGCGGGGAGTCTGCTTCTCCCTCTGACCCTCTCCCCTCTCATGTGCTCTCTCTCTCTCTTTCTCATTCTCTCTCTTTCAAATAAATAAATAAATAAAAATCTAAAAAAATATATAATGTTCACTGTGGGTTTTTCATATATGGCTTTTATTATGTTGAGGTAGTTTCCTTCTATTCCTAGTTTGTTGAATTCTTTTTATTGTAAACGTATGTTGGATTTTGTGAAATGCTTTTTTTGCAGTAGTTGAGGTGATCATGTGGGAGGTTTTTTTCCCTTCTTTCTGTTAATGTGATTTATGTTGATCAGTTTTCATATATTGGACCATCCCATCCTGCATTACATGAATAAATCCGACTTGGTCATGGTGTGTATCCTTTTAATACGTTGCTGAATTTGGTTTCCTAGTATTTTGCTGAGGATTTTGCATCAGTGTTCATAGGGATATTGGTCTGTAGTTTTCTTGTAGTGTCTTTGTCTGGCTTTGGTATGAGGGTAATCCTGGCCTTATAGCAAATATTACCTCCACTTCAATTTTTTGGAAAAGTTGGAAAAGAATTGGTGTTAGTTCTTTAAATGTTTGGTAAACTTCACCAGTGAAGTCGTTAGGTCCAGGGTTTTTCTTGGTTGTGACTTTTTTTTTTTTGAGAGAGAGAGAGAACTCGGGGTTGAGGGGGAGGGGCAGAGGGAGAAGGAGAGTGAGAATCTTAAGCAGGCTCCATGCCTAGCACAGAGCCCCAGTGAGGGCCTTGATCTCACAACCCTGAAATCATGACCTGAGCTGAAATCAAAAGTTGGACCCTTAAGCAACTGAGTCACCCAGGTGTCCCTGGTGTGACATTTTTTATTGCTGATTTCGGTCTTCTTACCAGTTCAGTTATAAGTCTATTTGGATTTTCTGTTTCTTGGTGAGTTTTATGTCTCTAGGAATTTGTCTGTTTCATCAAGGTTATCCAGTTTGTTGGCATGCAGTTTTTCATAGTACTTTCTTATTTTTTCTTTTTCTATCCTTAAGTTGCAAATTAGGTTGTTTATTTGAGATCTTTCTGATATTTTTAATAAGCATTTATAGCTCTGAATTTTCCCCTTAGCACCACTTTCACTGGATCTCATAAGTTTTGATATGTTGTATTTTCTTTTTTATTCATCTCAAGTGTTTTCTAATTTCCCTTTTGATTTCTTTTTTGATCTTTTGGTGGTTTATGGATATATTGTTTAATTTCCATGAATTTGTGAACTTTTCATTTTATTTCTGTTACTGATTTCTAACTGATATTGTTGTGGTTGGAGAAGATACTCTGTATGGTATCTTTTAAAATCCGTTGAGACTTAATTTGTTGTCTAATATATGATCTGTCCTAGAAAATGTCCCACATGTACTTGAGAAAAATGTCTATGCTGTGATATTATTGTTAGAGTGTTTTGTATATGTCTGTTAGATCTGTTTGCTCTTTGATTTATTGTGTTAAGTCCTCATATTTCCTTATTATGTTCTGTCTGGTTATGATGATGATTATCCATTACTGAGAATAGAGTATTGAAGTCTCCCAATTATTACTGTAGAAATTCCAGTTTTATACTTAATATATTTAATGGTCTGTTACTAGGTGTGTAAATGTTTATAATTGAATCTTTTTGTTGTATTGGACCTTTTATTAATATTTTTCGTCGTTTGTAACCTTTTTTTTTATTTAAAGTCTGTATTTTCTGGTATTAGTATGGCCACCCTGCTATCTTTTGGTTTTTATTTGCATGGAATATCTTTTTCTCTTTCACTTCACTTTGAATCTTTTTGTGTCTTTGGAATTAAAGTAAACCCCAGTGTAGTTGGATCCTTTATTGTGCCAATCTTATGTCTTTTGTTTAAAGAGTTTGATCCATTTATATTTAAAGTGATTACTGATAAGGAGGGATTGCTGTCATTTTGCTGTTTGTTTTTTATATGTCTTCTAGCTTTTTTTGTCCTCTTGTGTTACTGTCTTTTGTGTTTACTTGATTTATTTTTTGCAGTGAAATTTTAAATTTCTCATTTCCTTTTGTATATGTCCTTTAGCTATATTCTTTGTAGTTACCTTTGGGGATTTAACATCCTCAAATTTAACATCCTAAAATTATAAATCTAGTTTGAATTTTTACCAGTTTAATGTCAATAACATGCAGAAACACTATTTCTTTAACAGGTGTATACTCCTCTCAGTTATTAATGTCATAAATTTACATCTTTAGGGACACCTGGGGGGCTCAGTCCTAAGCGTCTGCCTTCAGCTCAGGTCATAATCCCAGGGTCCTGGGATCAGGTACTGCTCCTTGTTCAGCAAGAACCCCACTTCTCCCTCTGCCTGCCACTCACCCTGCTTGTGCTCTCTCTCTCTCTGACAAATAAATAAAAATCTTTTAAAATTAAAAATAAAAATAAAAATGGGTAAAGGATTTGAATAGATGTTTCTCCAAAAAGATACAGAAATGTTCAATAATCACATAAAAGATATTTAACGTCACTTATAGGGAAATGCAGATCACAAAAACGAAGTGAGATACCACTTCACCCCTGCTATAGGTATAATCAGAAACATGCAATAACTGATGTTGGTGAGGATGTGGAGAAATTGGACCTTCATGCACTGCTGATGGAAATGTAAATTGAAACAGCTGCTTTGGAAATAGTCTGACAGTTTCTCAAAATATTAAGAATAGAGTTACCATTTGACCAAGTAATTCTACTCAGTAGATACATACCCAAGAGAACTGGACAGTTTCTCAAAATATCAAAAATAGAGTTACCATATGACCCAGTAATCTACTCATAGATATACACCCAAGAGAATTGGAAACATATGTCCACACAACAAATTGTGCGTGAATGCTCTTATCAGGTTTATTCTAAATAGCCAAAAAGTAGACACAACCCATCCATCAGGTTAAGAATAAACAAAATTTAGCATCTCCATGCAAGGAGATATTTAGCAGTAAAAAAAAAGAAGAAGTAATGATACATGCTGGAACATGGATGAACCTTGTAAACTTATTACATGAAAGAAGGCAGTCATAAAAGACCATAATGGTATGATTCTATTTACATGAAGTGTCCAGAATTGACAAATAGAAAGAGACAGAAAGCAGATTGATTAGTAGTTGCCCAGGGTAGGGGAGAAATGGAGAATGACTGCTAACAGGTATGGGGTTCTTTTTGGGGTAGTGAAAATGCTCTAAAAATGATTATAGTCTTTGTTGTACGATACCTGAATATACTAAAAACCATTGAATTGTACACTTTAAATAGGTGAATTATATGGTATGTGAATTACATATCCGTAAATTGGGTGGGTTTTGGGTTTTTTAAGAGTAGTGGTTGGGACTTTTTGTTTCAAGTTGAATCACTAACAATAATTGACTACCTGCATTTCTTGTTGAGTGTGTTTCAATAGAAGCAAGTGGATAAGACTTGTTTAAAACTTGTTTTTACAGGAAATGTTTGTCAAATATCTGCACTGTATGTTTATTGATTTTATTTCAAAAGTACCTCTCTCAGTATTTTACTCAAAATTTCAAAACTAATCACATGTGTTTTAATTGAATGTTGAATTTAGGCCTAAAGGTTGTACTGTAGCTCCATTTAAAAATACATAACATCTAGGGGCGCCTGGGTGGCTCAGTTGTTTAGCGTCTGCCTTTGGCTCAGGTCATGATCCCAGGGTCCTGGGATCGAGCCCCGCATTGGGCTCCCTGCTCCTCGGGAAGCCTGCTTCTCCCTCTCCCACTCCCCCTGCTTGTGTTCCCTCTCTCGCTGTGTCTCTCTCTGTCAAATAAATAAATAATATCTTTTAAAAAAAAAATACATAACATCTTGACCCTGCAGTGCTAGGTGGGGCTTGGTAAGGTTAGACATCAAAGAAAATTCTGCATTTTTAAAAAATTAGGATTCTTGCTTAATCACAAACATTTGTGGTGACCTTTTCCATTCAAAGGCAAGAGGGACTTCAGAATTGAAAAGGTTTTCTCTGGGTGCCTGGGTGGCTCAGTCATTAAGCATCTGCCTTCGGCTCAGCTTATGATCCCAGGATCCTGGGATAGAGCCCCACATCGGGCTCCCTGCTCCGTGTCCGAAGCCTGCTTCTCCCTCTCCCCCTGCTTGTGTTCCCTCTCTCGCTGTGTCTCTCTGTCAAATAAATAAATAAATAACCTTAAAAAAAAAAAAAAAGAATTGAAAAGGTTTTCTCATCTCGTTATAAAAACCATGGAAAGCCTAAATTTAAAGACTACCTTAATTAAAGTTGAATTTTGTGGAACATTTTTCCATACTTTTGAAGGAGAGAGACATCTTAAATACTACCTGTGAACTTACCATATACTGATTTTTGTCAACAACTTTTATCTGAGGCAGTATTTGTGGTTTCTCTTACTATTGCTTTGCGTTGTCACCACTTTTGCATCCTCGCTAATACATTAAAAATTATATTAAGTAAATAATCTTCTACTTTTTAGGCCAGATGAACATCCAGTGTAAAAGCAAGACGAATTTGAATATTTCTAGCATCCAGTATCATCCAGTTGAAATATAAATATTTCACATAATCTTGGCCTTCTGACTATTGTATCAGGTACAATGGTGCCCATGCTTAGAAGCATTTCTCTTCTGTAGTAGCAAACAATGGTATTGGTGATTCTTTAGTGTCCTGCAGTGTCTGAAGCACAAGAACTTTTCAGTGTATCTTCCCTATACCTCAAGATCAGCCTTATTAAGTGCTTATTTCTTGCAGTTCAAATTTGGCTTGTAGAAGTTTTTTTCTATAACATAATAAGCTGTTAATCATATTTTTATAGAAACCAAAAGCCTTAATTTTATGGAGGTTTTCTCCCCAGGATTAATGTAATGTGGCCAGTGTCCCCTCCCTCAAAAAATCTTGGCAAATTTTTGTTACATGAAACAGTATATTTTAGGGGCTCCTGGGTGGCTGAGTTGGTTAAGCATCTGCCTTCAGCTCATATCATAATCCCAGGGTCCTGGGATCGAGTCCTGCCCTGTATGCAGCTCCTGCTCAGAGGGGAGCCTGCTTCTCCCTCTCCCCGCCACCCCACACCACCCCCGCTCATGCTTTTTCACTATCTCTGTCTCTCTCTCTCAAATAAATAAAATCTTAAAAAAAAAATAAGAAATGAAACAGTACATTTTAATTGCATTTAAAAGATTAAGCCCCAATGACCGCTAACCATGAAATTGTTTTCAAGTGGCTCTGTGTGTGAATTGATGTACATTTGCATTCAGTCCTCATAGTGCTTTTATTATGGTTGACCCTAGCAAAGAGTTGAATTGGTGATGACATGCACTTGTGCCTATTAATGTTCATCATGACCTTTTCTTAAAATTTCCTGTTTGTCATTAGCAATCCATTTCTAGATTGAAGAATTACATACCTCATTAAATCAAATATAACATTTCTAAAAACCTCAAGCCAGAAGTACAATTTAAAACTAAATCATTAATTCAAAAGCCAGGAAGCACCCCAAATTTGCAAAACTATGTATAATGTATCATGATATGGGATCTCTTCAGAGTTTGCTTATTATTGCCCAACAGATCGTTTCTGTGTGATGAGAGTAGATGTGCTTGCTTATTTTTGCACTTTTTGGTGAGAATGTATGTATGTAGCAAGTTGCCAGCAGTGTGTGCTTATGGTTTATTTTAACCATTTTTGTATGGAAAGCTTGGCAAACCTGTATTGAGTGTGTTCTTTATAAGAGTGTATTATAGAATCAATCATACTGTGCTCTTACAGTAGCATTTTCAACTTAGGATTCTTGGGTGGCCTTCATGGGGTTCATATCAAATTTGTATATGCAGGGCGCCTGGGTGGCTCAGTCGGTTGAGCGTCTGCCTTTGGCTCAGGTCATGATCCCAGGGTCCCGGGATCGAGTCCCGCATCAGGTTTCCTGTTCAGCGGGGAGCCTGCTTCTCCCTCTTCTCCGCTCATGCTCTCTCTCTCTCTTTCTCTCCCACAAAAATAAATAAAATCTTAAAAATATATATATATTTTTTTGTATATGCATTTACTGGAAAGAGAGATTATAGCTTTCTAAGATTATTAAAATATATGCTTCCCCAAACAGTTAAGAATTATGAAGAGAGTAATTCTGCCCTTGCATAATGGATCCAAACTGTTGTGCTTTTATAGTTTCTGCTCATTTTTTATGATCATAGTAAAATTGTGCTTGATAGACAGTAGCTACAGAATGAGTGTTATTTTCTTTTTCCACAGTGGTGTCTCAATCAAGTAAACCATTGCTTCTCATACCTTTCCATTTACCTTTCTCTAGAGCTGGTCTTCCTAAACTCCCTTGCATGTTGCTTCATATTTATCAACAAGTAAGGCAAATTACATACAATCTATCCAGCTTACATTGAAAAGCGAAGTTCTGATGAGAATGCCTCCTAAGAACTAATGAGTATAACTGTATATATAGTACATTTCATTTCACTTTGATTTAGGTGTTGCTGTTGTTGCAGAAAGTTTTAAATTTTGCTTGACTAAGTATAGTTGAGTTTTAGTTGACTTCAGGTTTTACTTTTGTGAATTCGACAAATTAAAAAACACTTTGCAAGTACTGGGTCTTGAGGAGAGCTCAGCGTGATTTTTGTTATTGCCCCTTTAGGATACAGATGAGTTTATTTTACCGACTGGAGCTAATAAAACCCGGGGCAGATTTGAACTGGCCTTCTTTACCATTGGAGGATGTTGTATGACAGGTGGGTATGGTAATTTTTTTCAGTGTCCTCAGTCCAAGTAGGCAAAACTGCTTAAAATCAAAAGCAATTCAAGTACTGGTTTCAGGGCTTTAAAAAATCATTATTGAGGGGCACCTGGCTGACTCAGTCAGTGGAGCATGCGACTCTTGATCTTGGGGTTGTAGGTTTGAGCCCCATGTTGGGCATAGAGATTACTTTTAAAATCTTTAGGGGCACCTGGGTGGCTCAGTCGTTGGGCATCTGCCTTCGGCTCAGGTCATGATCCCAGGTTCTGGGATCGGGCCCCGCATTGGACTCCCTGCTCTGTGGGAAGCCTACTTCTCCCTCTCCTGCTCCCCCTGCTTGTGTTCCCTCTCTCACTGTGTGTCTCTCTGTTGGGTGAATAAATAAAATCTTTATAATAAATAAATAAAATCTTTAATAATAAATAATCTATTTACTTTTTCATTTTTTCCTATTAAAAATAAAAAAGAATCAGAAGTGCAGTTGTTTTTTTAATATAAAGCTTATTGGTTGAATCGTTACTATGATTCACTAGGGGCTGCATTTGGAGCAATGAACGGTCTACGGCTAGGATTGAAGGAAACCCAGAACATGTCCTGGTCCAAACCAAGAAACGTACAGTAAGTCTTATGTAATCATCTGATGTAGTGATGTTTGAATATTAACCTCTACTTTGTTGGCCTGATGAACACAATCTTGAGATTACAAGTGTTTGGAGAATTGACATACATTTTGATCGATTTTTTTATTTTCTTCATCAAAATAAAAGAAACTAAGGAATCAGGTTACTGAGGCTAAGATTTTGTTTTTTAAAAGATTTTATTTATTTGAGTGAGAGATATCACGAGTAAGGGGAAAGGATAGAGGGAGAAGCAGGCTTCCCGCTGAGCCAGGAGCCCGATGCAGAACTCAATCCCAGGACCCCAGGATCATGACCCGAGCCAAAGGCAGACGCTTAAACAGACTGAGCCACCCAAGCGCCCCCGAGGCTAAGGTTTTAAAAAGAGTGATTTTTGAGTCAGTGTCCCTCAATTAGCTGGTGCTACCCCAACCTAACTTATTCATCTTTTCATTCTGTAGGCCTGTATGGCATGCTTTTCAACTTGTTGACTTGCTAGTACATTATTTGAATTGTTTGAGAGTTTGCAAAACCATAGGACTTGGTAGTAAAGAAATAAGCATGTAAGAGTGATTGCTGGATCTGCTCTCATTTGACTTGAACTACTTATTGACTTCACACTCCGTTTCTGAAAGGAGACGGCTAAAGAAAATGTATCACAAAATTCCTAGAACTTAGTGATAGTTCCTGAGTCTTCTCTCAGGAAATTGAAGTTTGTGGAGAAAGGACAGTACAGATGTCTTCACCCTGCCTAAGAAATAAACGTGACCAGTCCATGTAGATATTCCCTAAATAATCTGATGTTTAGTTTTGCATGTTTTTATACTTCATGGCTCATGGTTTTGCTTTAGGACACATTAAGCTCCATCTTCTTTATATTTTGTTTAGCCAGCAGGTGGCAGCAGGTTTACTAAATTAGACGTTGGGAATCCTGAAAGCTTGTCAAGTTTTTTCATATTCCTGGTACTATGTGGATCTTGCTTTACTAGGCCACATCCTTGAATATTTTTACATTTATATTAATATTTGACCCTTACTCTGGGGAGCCTGAGTGGGTCAGTCAAATGGCTGCCTTTGGCTCAGATCATGATCCCAGGGCCCTGGGATAGAGTCCCGTACTGGGCTCCCTGCTCATCGGAGAGCCTGCCTCTCCCTCTGCCTGCAGCACTCCCCTGCCTGTGCTCTTGGGTGCTCTCGCTCTCACTCTCAAATAAATAAAATCTTTAAAAAATATATTTGCCTCTTATTCCAATACTTTTTGTGTGTGTGTGTGTGTTATGGAGAATTTTGAAAACATACCAAAGTAGATAGTACAGTGAAGACCCATGAACCATAACCCATCCTCAGCAGTCAACCAGGATTGGGACCAATTGTGCCCCATCTCATTCTCCTCTCCCATATTACTTTGAAGCAAGTCCCTAACATCGTATCATTTAAATACCAATTTGAAAGTGGAAGGTCTCCTAGAAAAGATAACCTTTGTTTCTTAAAACAATAATAGTTATTAATATTTTGGAGAGAGTCAAATAGGTTTGCATTTTTAGATAAGATTTTTTAAATATTATAAATCATTTTTATATAACAATTCTGATCTTACTAGATAGGAAGCATTTAAAATAGGAGACAGCTGGGGCACCTGGGTGTCTCAGTTAGTTAAGCGCCTGCCTTTGGCTCAGGTAATGATCCCAGGGTCATGGGATTGAGCCCTGCGTTGGGCTCTCTGTTCAATGAGGAGTCTGCTTTTCCCTCCCCCACCCCGACCCCCCCGCCCCCGCTCGTGCTCTCTTGTACTCTCCCTCAAATAAATAAATAAGTCTTTGATAAATAAAATGAATAAAATAGGAGACAGCCTCTAAAAATGGAAAGAAGATAGGGTTTGGGGCCAGACAGCTCTATGTAGCTTCAAAGCCTAGTTTCATTACTTACTGTTTTGTGATCTTAGGTAAGTTTTTTCTACTTTCTGCCTTGAAGGGTTGTTGAGAGGTGATTAAAGTAGGTAAGTAGGTAAGGGTCCAATATGTGGAGATATATTGCCTAATCGTATCCCAGTCAGTTTCACCAGTTTGCAGTGCTTCCAGCAGTGCAGTAATGAAAATTAATAGTTCTAAAAAGCATGTTACAAATGACGACAATATGCTGAACTTAAAATATGTTAGTAAATATGTAACATAATTAGAAACAATAAACTTCGTTACTAATTTTTTTAAACAACCTTTTAGAGATAATACAAGTTGTTGTTATTTGGGCATTAATTTAAATGAGTTTTTAATTGCATTAAATGAGTTTTTCACTCTTTGTTACTATAATTCCATAATTTCCAGCAGTAGTCAGCTGTCCGGATAGACCCATTCCTGTGATGGTGTTACACTGCTGGGAGAGGAATGACCTGTCTTCTTCTTCCAGTTGCCTCTGTCACTGTTCTGGTGGCACCTGGCACTGGTGCAAGGCAGAACTGTGCTTCCTTGAGAGTGTGCTGAGCGTTCACTCTGGCCGCTTAGCTCTAGTCTGGGAGCAGACACCATATGCTTTCTCTGTGTATTCTAGTGAGACAGCTTTTTCTTCTCTTTGAGTATTTCCCTTTAATTCTGCTTTACATTCTGTAATATTCCACGCTTTGATTCTATTTAATATCCTAAGTATATTCTCCCCCCAAAAAACTTAATCATAAGCTAATTTGTCCATTATAATGGTATTTTTTTAATGTAGATCAATTACTATAAGCTTTTTTATAAAATACATTCTAGACTGCCATTCAAAGCTTTTCTGTATTTGATTTATATTTAATAATAAGAATTTTCCCTACTGCCCAAAAATGTTGGAGCTTTAACAACTTCATTTATATTTCTATAAAGTAATCATTCTTACTAAATTCTGAGGAGATATTGAGGTAACTTTTAAAATTAAGAAAACTGGGGTGCACCTGGGTTGCTCAGTTGGTTGGGCATCTGACTCTTGATTTCAGCTCAGGTTGGGATCAGGGGTCCTGGGATCAAGCCCTGCCTTAGGCTCTGCGCCCAGTGGGGTGTGTGCTTCTCTCCATCTCCCTCTGCCCCTCCCCCTGCTCGCACTCTCTCTCTAAAATAAATCAGTAAATCTTTTTAAAAATAAATAGGTGCGCCTGGGTGGCTCAGTCAGTTAAGCCTCTGCCTTTGGCTTAGGTCATGATCCCAGGGTCCTGGGATCAAGCCCCGCGTTGGGCTCCCTGCTCAGCAGGGATCCTGCCTCTCCCTCTCCCCTGCTTGTGCTCTCTCTCCCTCTCTCTCTCTCTCTCAAATAAATAAATAAAATCTTTTAAAAATAAATAAAAATAAAATTAAGAAAACTTTGGGTATTGGATTTATACATTGTAAATAGCTATAGTTATGATTTTTCAAATTAGAGAAATGGTGATTCTAAGCACAGATTCTTTCTCTTTCTGCCCTGGTAGGATTTTGAACATGGTGACTAGGCAAGGGGCACTTTGGGCTAATACTCTAGGTTCTCTGGGTAAGTAGAGATCTCACTTAATAATAAATCGTTAATGCAAAGAAGAGTGTATATTACCGTGAACAATTGGATCAACCAAAATTCTGGCCATATGATATTAAAAATTATAGTTAAATCTACTGTGATGAATAGTGTAGATAATATTTAAGAAAAGACCATGAACAACATAACAGAGTAATTCCAGTTGCTAATACCAGTGTTTAAAAGTCTTTTTAAACATTACATATTCTCCTTTCCACGCAAGATGCCAAATCATGTTTTAAGTAAATAAGAAATCCGCATAATTTAGGTCCAAGTCAGATGCCTTTGTATGTTAAGAAAGGTTCAAGGTCCTGTAGTAAGATATGATAGATTAATTTCATCCCTCTTCCTATGTTTTCCTAATAGCCCATTCAGCATTCTGTTTACCTCAGAGATTTCCCAGACCTAATTTCCATAGTTGTAATAGGGCCTTTGTAGATATAATGAAAACATTTGTAGTTCTAAGCAAAGGGTAATTTAGTAGGACTTAGGACCAAAGTCTCTCATATTATATTGTTTATGAATGATTGACTCTTTTGATTACTCAGTGTACAACCTGTGGTACCTACGCTGTAACAGCCAAGAGTGTCTTTGTAAATTAGTTGCAAGTCTGAAAATCTTTTAATGGTGGCAGATTAAGGGAAAATGCAAGCATCTCATTGAAAAAATAGAAAAGGCATCTGTTGTGAGAGAATAATATCCTAGCTTTGCCATGGGATTTGGAAGCAGTACATTTTCACACCATGAAGTCAGAATGACATTTGAGATCCTAGGGAATGACTGCTTCCGTATGCTGCTCATGTCACCTTTGCTCCCACCCCATACATAGTCACCCACCTTTGTTTCTGTTTGGTTGTTTATATACCTAGAGCAATCAGCCATCCTAGTCTGTCCAGGGACTGTCTTAGTTTTAGCACTGCAAATCTCATGTTCCAGGAAACTCTCAGTCCTGGGTGAACTGGGATGGCCAGTTGCCTTGTGTGTTCCCAGTGTAATATGATCAATCACAATGTTCTGCTCAAGTTCGGTTTCAGTTAAAGAAGTTGAATTGGTAAGAAGAGCCTTTCTAGAAGTATAAGAGTATCACAACAGAACTTGTAAGGCAGAGTTTGGTGTAATATTGAAGGGTCAAAAATGGTATAATTTTGGGAAAGTATAAGGAAAAGGATTAATAGGAATCTTTACAGGTATAGGAGAAAGGTAGTTTCGGGGAGGATTTTGTTAAAACTAAATAGTGCTAGTGTTCCTGTTTTTTACATGTGCTGGAACCAAACCTCCAATTTTTTTTAAGTTAACATTTTTCTTACAATAGAAATGCATGTGTTTTTGTT
Source organism: Neomonachus schauinslandi (assembly GCF_002201575.2). Lineage (NCBI taxonomy): Eukaryota > Metazoa > Chordata > Mammalia > Carnivora > Phocidae > Neomonachus > Neomonachus schauinslandi. Next base: position 115,302,368 of record NC_058408.1, read on the forward strand.
TCTAAATCCAAAGTATAGCTATTATTAATAAAATATAAGTGAAGATTAAAAATATTTTTCCTGGGACTTCCCAGTGGTGCTTTTTATAAGTAGCTACTATTCGTGTTTCTTCTGAAGCTTTCCAAAGATTTTTCTTTGCATATCCCGAGTTTCCACACATGTGCCTGCCTTACATGCTAGTGAATATAGTTTTTCCTGCTTTTTGTTTGGAGTATGTAGTATTCCATTATATGGAAAGTCCATCTCTTGGTCTATACCCTTTGATGGGCATTTTATTTGGTGCCAGGCTTTTGCTATTACAAATAGTATTCCAGTAATTATTCTTCATATATATTTGAATGCTTGTAGAACATCTATAAAATATATTTATCTAAATATAATTGCTATACTGACATTTAATCACTTTTTTATTACTGATCAGTTCCATTTCCCCTGTAGCTTTGCTCTATAGTGCATTTGGTGTCGTCATTGAGAAAACACGAGGTGCAGAAGACGACCTTAACACAATAGCAGCTGGAACCATGACAGGCATGTTGTATAAATGTACAGGTAGGTACTACTGAATGAAGAGCTCTCTCAATATACTTTGAAGTATGCTTTAAAAACTAAGTAGCCACAGTTTTCAAAGGATACTTGACACATTTTTGCTGTGTAATGGAGTGTTGTCTAAAACCTAATGGTTGTTTTGGGTTTGGGGTTTTATTTTGATAAAATATACAAAACATAAAATTGACCATCTGAACTATTTTTTTAAGTGTAAGTTCAGGAATGTTAAGTATATTTACATTGTTATAGAATATCACCACTATCTAACTCCAGAACTTCTCTTCATCTTATGAAACTGAAACTCTGTATCCATTAAACAAAAACTCCTCATGTTCCCCCTCCTTTAGCCCTTGGCAACCACCTTTCTACTTTCTAAACTATAAATCTGAATTCTGAGGTACTCTAGTTCTGTAAGCAAGCAAAATATACAGTATTTGTCTTCTTATGACTGGCTTGTCACATTTAGCATACTATCCCCAAGTTCATCCATGTTGAACATGTTCAACATGTTCAGGCATGTTTCATATTTCCTTTTCAAGGCTGAATAAAACTCCATTGTACATATCTACCACATTTTGTTTATCCATTCATCTGTCAATGGATTCTTGGATCGTTTCTACTTTTAACTGCTGTGAATGATGCTCCTGTGAGCATGGGTGAACTAAATACCACTCAATTTTGAAAAAATAATCAGAACCCTAAGAGTTGAACCAAAATGACCTGAGTGGAGATCAGATATCACATTCTCCTCTGGGATGGAAAAGAAATTAACATTCACTGAATTATGATTATACCCTCAGCTATAAGCATTTACTGTAACTTATTTAAAACTGTGAAGTGATAATCATCACATCCCAGTTTTATAGATGAGCACAGTATTAAGAAGACCTTTTTCAAAAGGTCACATAACTGGTGACAGGCCCAAATTTTTCATCACATTTCTGCTTTAAATAGCTTAAACTACATATGTTCTATACTTATGCTTCTGAGAATTACTTGTTTTATTTTTTTATTATGCATTAGACATGATTAACTGAGTAATTCTGTTTTTTAGAAATTCCTCCATCACAAATATCAGGTAGCATTTTTGCTTCATTTTTACTAGAAGAAAGAAAAGCCTCAACAGGATCATGAAATCCAAGATTTCCTGATATATCTGAGAATAAGAGGTTTTTCCTATATTGAAAATGTATCAGGGGTGCCTGGGTGGTTCAGTAGGTTGAACGTCCAGCTCTTGGTTTCGGCTCAGGTCATGATCTCAGGGTCATGGGATTGAGCCCCACTCTGACTCAATGCTCAGGGTGGAGTCTGCTTGAGATTCTCTTCTTTTCCCTCTCCATCTCCCCCACATGCACATGCACTCGCCCGCTCTCTCTCTCTCTCTGTAAAATAAATAATCTTTAAAAAGAAAAGAAAATGGACCACATTTGGAATTTTATCCCTAAGAGCTCTCAGTACTTCTTGCAATACATTCGCATGTGTGTACTCAGATAAATGGAGCTCCCGGGTAGAGTGAGACAGTAAATACCTTTTATGTCCATGAAGATGTTACCTTGGCATAGAAAAATCTTGTTAAAAATCTAGAAATACTTCACATTGAAAATCTTTAGGGTCAGACAGAAGAATTTAAAACTTTAATTGGCAGCACAGGGGTGCACTCAGCAAGAGTTTACTTGGCCCGGACTAGGTTTACAGAAGATCAAATTAATATTTAAAAAACATATTTCACATAAAAATCTGGAATTCCAGATTCTTTTGAATAAATGGAAGACAGCAAGCTTACATTATTCACATTGGCAAATGACTGGGGCCGAATGGAGCTGTTTCTGTACTGGTTAGATGGGCACAGAATTTCCAGCTCAGTTCCACTAGTCCCAGTCTTCTTATTCAGGGCAAGCCACCATGGCATTTCCTGTGCTGAGGGCAGCCCTGAATATAAGAATGTACTGAATTATCATCTTAGGACATACTATGCATATGTAAAAGATAGGAAAAGGCTGAATTCTTGATTTTGAAGGAAATGGGAGACTAGCTTTCTGTGTCAAGGACTTCCCTGCAGTAAGGGCATTTATAACACAGACTGAGAACACCTCCCACTTAAATTATAAAAGAGAAAGATCTTGGCTCAGAAGAGAAAAAAACAAAAAAGACTATCCCTTAATTCTGTGTCAGGTGACAGTAGATTTCATTTCCATTGCAATTATGAAACAGAGAGGAAGTTAATAATCTGTTGACTTAGAATTCCAACATTGGCTGAACAATATAAATTTAGCTCAGCACATCAAAATCAGTCTGCAAAGTCAGTGTCTTTTACTGATTTCTGGTTTAGAGTGAACTTAATAAGACAACACAGAATTACGAATTTTGTATGGCAGAAATACAAATACAACTTCCAACTTCTAGATTCAGGGATTTGGAAGAGTTAGGCACTCTTGGACTAGAGCCAGCATAAATGCTTAGGGACAGAAGTTTACATTTAGGGAATGGCTGATTCCTGCCAACCTAAAACATTTCCAATCCCCAATATATTCTTCAATAATAGAAATTTTAAAAAGTTTAAAATTAAAGTAGTAGGGGGCGCCTGGGTGGCTCAGTCATTAAGCATCTGCCTTCGGCTCAGGTCATGATCCCAAGGTCCTGGGATCGAGCCCTGCATCGGGCTCCCTGCTCTGCGGGAAGCCTGCTTCTCTCTCTCCTACTCCCTCTGCTATGATCCCTCTCTGTCAAATAAATAAATAAAATCTTAAAAAAAAAAAAATTTAAAGTAGTAGGACTCAGTGTAGGTATGGAGCAACTTTAGTGGGAAGAAAAATCATGAGGAAAAATACATGAGAAAATGGATAGTTGTCAGACCAAAAAGAGGCTAATTTAAAGGAATAATTCTGATGGGGTGATTTTAATTCATACCTGATATATGTTTAATGGACTTATGTAAATATTTTCAAAGGGTATGAAATACTAGCTTTTCTTTGGCATATGAAAGTCTGTTTAATAATGACCAGTACTGGGGCTCCTGGGTGGCTCAGTCAGCTAGGCGTCTGCCTTCGGCTCAGTTCTCTCTCCTTCTGCCCATCCCCCTGCTTGTGTTCTCTCTCTGTTTCGAATAAATAAATAATAATATCTTGAAAAAAAAATAATAATGGTGGCCAGTATTCTACCAGAACAGGAACAGCTGTAGTTTTGCTGTCGTTCATAAACTTAGGACTAATGTTTAAAAGGCTTGGTCACTTACCTGATATCAGGAACAAAGCATCAGAGACCAAAAGATATGGGCACCTCCTGTTCCCTCACAAAAAGTCCCTGCCTGTTCATTCTATGCCTTCCATAAGAAGGTCATCTTAGAAAAGCAAACTAAATAAAAGTAAAACGATACACAAATACATTTCTTCATATTAAGCAAATTTCATCAGAGTTATTGTTAAAAGGTACTGTTTATCAATTAATGCCAGGCCTTCGAAATCAAACTCTTTGGGCTAAAAGGACTTTCTTGATGACTGCTTTATTTCTATTACTGGCAGCAGTATTCCTCTGGTAAAGTTAAAATACACATAACATATATAACAGGCGAAGGGCTAGCTGCTATAATATATAAAACATTTTGACAGATCACTTAACACCAACAATCCAATAAAAAATGGAATAGGATTGACAGTGCTTCAGGGAAAAATACAAATCACCACTAAACAGTAGAAGCCATTCAATCTCACAAGCAACCAGGACAAAGCAAAAGAAAACATTAAGATTATATTTTTCACCAACTGTCTTTAACAAAGTGATGATAGGTAAGTGATGGTTACCAGAGCCGGGTGGGTGGAGGAATGGGTGAAATAGGTAAATAGATGACGGGGAGTAAGCAGTGTACTTGTGATGAGCACCAGGTGATCAAAACTTAAAGAAAATACAATAAAAAAAAATAAAGTTAAAAAAAAAGTGATGGTAGGTGATACTTAATATTGGCAAAGGTAAGCAAGCAACTGGAATTAGTTAGTAGTGTTTTCAATATGTAGATCCTTCGCTCTGGTAATCTTTTAGCAATTTATCCTACAGCAAACTAAGGCATACGCACAAAACTGTATATACCAACATGTTTAAGACTGGCTTCAAAAGACGGGATGTTTGAACGGAGACAGATGAGGGAGCATGTAAGGTGGAAGTCTGCAAGGAGTGATTTAGGTAAAGGCTAACAGAACAAAGACCCTAAAGTGGGGGTTAAAAGGCAGTGGGGGAGGGGGAAGTAGTAGAATCTGGAGACATAAAAGTGGCAAGGGACCAAATCATAAAGAAGATGGAGCTTCATAGGCCACTGCAAAGAATTTGACTTCACTGAGCTTTAATTCTTACATTCTAAATACTAACTTTCCATTTACTTACAAGCCTTAAATTGTTTATCACAGCTATCAGAGAGGTAAGCTTTCACTGTTGTTTTGGGTACAGAGTTTACACAGAAGATGTTAGTTAAGTCAGGGTTTACAAATCCTGTAAAACTTCCCTACGATTCTCAAAGGGGTCTGGGCCACCATACTACCACAGAAAAGCAACCACCAAAATGCCTAAATCTGGTGGGGAAAAAAAGAGTCCTAAAAGGACAGTCATGTGGGGAGTCAGAAATGGCTGAGATAATGTAATGAGTGTCGTCTTGCGTGGCAGAACTGGGATTGCTGGGAGGGGGCCTGTGGGGCGGCCGTGAGGGAAGCCTGAAAACCAGCTGCTCTGCTGCCAAGAGCCACACACCCTGCTTCCACCCTGACAGAGAAAGCAGAGGGAAAACAGCCTCTGTTGTAGTGCTCGGTCACCCTTGACTTCCACCTTCCTTTCCTCATCCCCTCATTTCATCATCCGGGAGAGTCACCAGCCATCACCTGAGTTGCCTTTTCTCACAAGCCTGAACTTCTGTAACAGTAGTTTTCATTGACCATTTTGACTTTAGGCTTCTCTTTTCAATCTGTCTTATCTATTCACTATTTCTGGCTTAATCTTCCTCAAGTATGTTTCTAATCCTAGTCCTCCCTCTCCAAAAACCTTTGATGGTGACATACTGCTATTCAACTTCAGTTTCTCGTCCCAGCCTTCCATGATCAAATCCTAGCCTATGTTTTCAGACTTTTCCCACACCTTCCTTATATATATCATATGACCAAACACATAAATTTGAAATCCAGTCCATACATAAGATGCAGCTCAACTGTTATTACCCCTTTCGATAGATTTCTTTCTCTTTCTTTTTTTAATCTATCCTGGAGGCAGTTTAGTGTGGTGAAAAGACAAAGGGCTTTGGGGTCAGACGGGGTTTGACTTGACTGGCACTAGATCCCTAAACCGCTGCATGCGGAGAGGAACTTGGCTGAATTTCAGATTTTCTGTTACACAAAGGCAACCTATATTTTCCCTTCACAGACTTGTAAATGAGATAACCTATATAAAGTAAGTGACTTACATCCCGCCATAAGCACATTTTATACAATTCTTACAAGGCTTAACACAGTTTTCCTCATAGGAAGTCAGTAGATAAAATTTAAGATTGAAAAATCAAGAAATAGCAAGGTAGTTGTGTTCTTTAGAAACATGAGGGTAACTCTGGAAAACAGTATGGAAAGTCCTCAGAAAGTTGAAAATAGAGCTACCATACGATCCAGCAATTACACTACTGGGTATTTACCCCAGATACAAATGTAGGGATCCGAAGGGGTATGTGCACCCCAATGTTTATAGCAGCAATGTCCACAATAGCCAAACTGTGGAAAGAGCCAAGATGTCCATCGACAGATGAATGGATAAAGAAGATGTGGTCTATATATACAATGGAATATTATGCAACCATCAAAAGGAATGAGATCTTGCCATTTGCAACGATGTGGATGGAACTGGAGGGTGTTATGCTGAGCAAAAGAAGTCAGTCAGAGAAAGACATGTATCATATGACCTCACTGATATGAGGAATTCTTAATCTCAGGAAGCAAACTGAGGGTTGCTGGAGTGGGGGGTGGGGTGGGAGGGATGGGGTGGCTGGGTGACAGACACTGGGGAGGGTATGTGCTATGGTGGGTGCTGTGAATTGTGCAAGACTGTTGAATCTCAGATCTGTACCTCTGAAACAAATAATGCAATATATGTTAAGAAAAAAAAAAGAAGATAGCAGGAGGGGAAGAATGAAGGGGGGGGAAATCGGAGGGGGAGACGAACCATGAGAGATGATGGACTCTGAAAAACAAACAGGGTTCTAGAGGGGAAGGGGTGGGGGCATGGGTTAGCCTGGTGATGGGTATTAAAGAGGGCACGTTCTGCATGGAGCACTGGGTGTTATGCACAAACAATCATGGAACACTACATCAAAAACTAATGATGGAATGTATGGGGATTAACATAACAATAAAAAAATTAAAAAAAAAAAAGAACCAGGGTAAAGAGCAAAGAATGAAAGTAGTAGCCTTTGGGAACTAGGAATGAGGATTAAGATGGTGCATGTGCCACATTGTGCATCACTAAAATCTTTTAGTACTATCTTGACTTTTATTCATGTGGACTACTTTAATAAAATAAAGTGAGCAAAGACCCTGTGTATCAACATAATAAAAATTAGGCATTATATTGGAAGGGGAGTGGGGAGTTAACTGTTTAATGGGTACATAGTTTCAGTTTTGCAACATGAAATTCTCTGGAGATGAATGGGGGTGACGGTAGCACGATGCCAGTATACTTACTGCTATTGAACTGTACAGTTAAAAATGGTCAATTTTATGTGTCTTTTACCTCAATTTTTAAAATAAATTTAACAAAATTTTAAAGTTAAATAGTGCAAAAAATTTGGGATAGTATTCTGCAGTAGCCATGTGAGTGTGTAGGTAAGGTTGTGGGGGCCAACAACTTCTGTTGGCCAGATGCCTATCTGTTCACTGCCTGGAGGCTGAGAATGTGTTTTATATTTTTAAATACAATTGACCCTTGAACAGTGTGAGGTTGAACTGCACGGGTCAACTTATACATGATTTTTCTTAAATCAGTACAGTACTGTTATTTTCTCTTACGATTTTCTTAGTAATCTTTTCTCTAGTTTGCTTTGTTGTAAGAATGCAATACATAATACATACAATGTACAAAATATGTGTTCATCAACTGTATGTTTCAGTAAGGCCTCCAGTCAGTAGTAGGCTATTAGTAGTTTCTGGAGAGTTAGAAGTTGCATGTGGATTTTTGACTGCAGGGGACGGGGGTGGGGGGGTGGGGGGTGACCCACGCATTGTTCAAGGGTCGACTGTAGTTACATTTTAAGTGTTTGTGTAAATATCTACAGAATAGCCTTTGGGCCCTGAAAGCCTAAGATACTTACTTTCTGACCACTTAAAGAAAAATTTGCTGGTCCCAGCTCTAAAGTAATTGTCAGTTCAATGTGTTAACTCTGCACTATCAAGCTCTATATCCCACAAACAAGGTACTTTAATATTCTGGGCCTCATTTTCCTATGTTTAGAAAAGAGATCATAATTGCCCTTTCTGGAAGAGTTGTGTAAGGACCAAAAGATAGAAGGTAAAACTGAAACACACATCTTGTGTTTGTTTTCCTTTATAGAGACTGACCGTTGGTCTTATTTGGTTATTGTGTTCAAAGCAAGAATATTTGCTAATCAAACTTCCTGTGCTTAGTTGGGCATAAATTGGTTACAGAAAGCCTAAAGCCAAGGCTTTCAAACTTTTAACACCACCATTTGGGAAATGCTGGAATTAATGGAAAGTTAAAACTAAAACGTGGCTCGGTATGTGATAAGAGGCTACACTTGGATCAGGATTAGCTGTGCTTAGTAAATCAAACGCTGCCTACGTTTAGTGTCTGTTTGCTGGAAATAACTTTTCTAGCCTTCAAAGAAGAATTTGTTTCATTTTGGTCAAAGTAGAAAGCTTTCTAGGGGATAAATGGTTCTCAAGGGACACTTAATATACCACTGGTGTCCCAAAGATCTTAGTCTTACAGTTCCCAGTTTCATTATGTTACCCCTCTTGCCCCTGCCCAGGAAGACTTGTTATTTGATAGCTGAGAACTAATGTGGAAGTCCTTCAAAAAAGGCTGAGTAGAAGCTGCGTTCTTGGGAACCTCAAAGCTAAAGGGCCAACTGGAAGGAACAGTTTGCAGCTATTTCCAAGCCAGTAGGCAGAGTTCAGAGCCCTGTGAATCTGATATCGACTAAAGGTCCGGGGGAGTTAGTCTGAAGTTGCATGTTTGGTCCCAGGAAAACATCTGCAAACCTAGTATGCTTTCAGTTACCTGCCCTCCATCATTTTTCTGCTGATAAATAGCAGTGAGACCACCTTTGTTTTGTGTTGACTCAGAATAATGTTTGTAATCTGCTTGAAAGAATCCTCATTACACTCAAAGTGTGTGAGTAGCATTTATTCTCCTGTGCTTCATAGTTCTGTTCTTTTTTTTTTTCCATTTTAGTAATTTGGTCTAATTATAGTTCACCTTCAGTCCCTAGAACTTTTTGTTGACTTGCTAGTCAAAGACATGAGGTAGATCATTATTAAATTGGGCAGATTGTTTTAAGTTAGCAGGTTAAGTGTACATTTTTCAACCGCATTGAATACAGTTGCCAAGTTAACTGCCATACTCAGTCTAAATATAGCAAGATGATATAAAGAGATGTGGCTTCAAGGGGGGATCTCCCATTGAATTTTTGTGTTTCTGATGTCCCTCCCACCTATTTGACAGCTGTTTATAGATGATGCCTGCAGTTTGTTTCAGTCTGTCTGAGAGAGATAATTAGGGCACTTCAAGGTGGAAACCTACGCAGGTCAGCTATCAGACATCTTCAGACCAGAGAGGCTCCTGGAGGGGGTGGCCTTTTAATCTATCAGCTGAAGCCATCTGGCAGGACGTTCATTGCAGAAGTGGTTAGTCTGAAGTGTTCTAACTTGGCAGTGTCACTGAATTTCACAGAATTTACTGGCTCATAGCCAGAGGGCCTCTAGTAAGGTCATCACTGGACCACAGCTCCATTCAACCTTTGCCTTCCTAACACATGACTTGGAATGAATACTCCATAGGTACAGTATAGGCTACCTGACGTTTATGGTATCTACTTGTTTGTGAAACCGTAAGAGAACATCAAGTTATTTCTTAAAAGCTTATTTGGGTACCCCCTAGTCCTCTTGTTAGACTCAGGGATGGTTTTCAGGCAACTAATTAAAACATTTTTGTTTTTACATTTCAAGTGAAATATATCATTTTTGTTTTTACATTTCACGTGAAATACATATTGCTAATTTTTTTTCACATGAAAAACTATTTTGTTAAGCAAAAATAGTTCAAAGTCTAATCCTTCTTTTCAGTGAGTATGATGATGCTAAGTGCCTCCTTGCTCAGTTGTCGAAGATCGTCTGGTATGTCATAGTAGGAGTGGCAGTGGTGGAGGCGTGTGGTCCTTTGTTGGCACCTGACTCAAAGCCTGATATAGCCATCTTATCACCACTACTTCTTGAGTCTTCAGAGTTAATAGAGGACCTGTCCAGAGTCCAAAGTTTAATATTGTTTCCAAAGAGGGTGTCACGTTGTTTATATTATAGCTTTAAATCAGTTGTCAGTGCCTGTGAGGTTCTAGGACTAGCAGGAAATTATTGATCTGTTTGGGACTTCAATAATATGCATCAGATCTTGTCTGGAGTGTTATAGGAACAAATGAGATTGAGAAAAATCAAATTATTAATGCTCATGATCTTAGCTATAAATTATGAAATTAAAAGTGAGGGGAAAAGGTTGTGAATAATACATATACCGTATTCTTAAACAAGTGATGTGAGGGAATTTCTGTCTTGAACCAGTCTTGGTTTCTTATATTACTTTTAGGACTGTTATTCTCCTGTTTGAGGTGGAATATTTATAAACATGAATTGTGTGTCTCAACTTCATGATAACATTTCTTAATCCATTGATGCCAGGACACTATGCAATACAAGGCTGTTTTTTCCCCCTTCTCTTTTCCAGGTGGCCTTCGAGGGGTAGCACGAGGTGGTCTAGCAGGACTGACGCTTACCAGCCTCTATGCACTATATAATAACTGGGAGCACATGAAAGGCTCCTTACTCCAACAGTCACTCTGAGGATTTTGCCACCTTAGGAGTGGGGGACACTTTAGTAGTCGTCCACATCAATTTGTAGGTCACTCTGGAATTACTCTTTTTTCCTACAGTTAGTTTGAAAAATTGGAGATTCCAGTTTGCTGTGGTGAAGATCCTGGATGGTTGACCAGGACTGGCATTCCTTCTAGCCCGAGTTGAAGCCAGAACACTCTGGTGGCTGAGTAATGTGGTTCTCCTCTACCCCCTGAGCTGGAAAACTACTTACTCACAGAATTCAGGTCATGATTGTTGTCAATACGGTATCAACACATTTGTTTATTTAATGATCTGAAACTGTAACATTGCCTTGTATTCCCAATAAAAAGGTGAAAATAGAACCAAAGTGTAAACATAGCGGGCGTCTCCATTTAAAAGCATTTTTCTGGGTATAAAGTGAAAGTTACTCTTAGCATTTTTGTCTGCCCCAACTGGGCCAACATGTTTTCTTGGTTGTGTTGAAATGAAGGGCTACTTGGCACCACTAACAGCCAGGTTACAATTTTTCTTCAATAGAGTTGACACTAAACAACCTCAAGATACTAGAGATTAACCATTATGCCATTAGAGTACTGTGTTAGAATACTCTGTCCAACGATCATGCTTAACTCTCTACTCATTAACTCACCTCCTTATGGAGGATAATTAGAAACATAATTAGAGGAAAGAAACGAGCTACAAGGGTTTAAGGAAGTCTTGGGAAAGCTAAAGAAGGTAAGGGCAAGTTATTTACCTTCTGAGCTTGTTTTCTCACCTATGAAATGAAGTTAAGTTGCGCTGTACATTACACATACACGTAATAAATACTAAACAACGGGTGGTTATTATGAAGGGAAAGAGGAAAATAGGGCTTTGGCATGCACCTAGTAAGGAATCTGACAGGAAAGCACTGAACCTTAGCTGAAGGCCTCGTTTTTTTTAAAAAAAAAAAGAGTTTAATATAGTTCATAGAGAGGTTAAAAATTAAAAGAGCAGATCTGAAGTCTGCAGGCAGACTTAAAATGAAGTTAGTATACGCTTTACTAATTTAAGATTCATAAAATATACTGATATTTAAGTGAATATAAAAACAATTTATGTTCAAGTTGTTTCTCAGCTGTACTCCTACCCAAAGATTAACGTGGTAGAACATTTTGTGACAAGGTAGTTTTACAAATACACACAACAACTATGGCTGTTAATGCTTTTAATGGAGTGGGTACAAAATGCATCAATGCAGAAGAATGTTTTACATACTCATTAGCATGGTGGTGAGTGTAAAGTTAGGAATACATCCTTAAACCTCAAAAACTACAAAGTTTTCCTGCAACCTAAGATAATGGAAAAGGCTCCTTAAGTTTTTACCTGCCACCTTTATTAAAGTTCTAAGTGGTATTGGGGCGGCGGCGGGGAGCCAAAAAAATAAGAGGCTCTTTTTAGCTGTGGTCAAGAAGTCTAATGAAACTGTATGGCAAGGACTGTGGGACTGTGAAGTTTGCACAAAAGGGTTTTTAGATGACCATATCACAAACTTGAAAAGTATGAACAATAACATACAGGCAAGCTGAGTGGCTTAATAGTTTAAAAGCCTAGAAAGCAGCTACGGTATCTTACCTTAGAGAATTTAAAAACATTATAAATCGCATTTCCTACAGAGAAACCTTTTAAAGCATGGACGTGACTTTTAAGGATACTGAGAAAACATCAAGTTTTCATAAAGCTTCAGTAAACACCCCAAGGCACAAGTGTTCAAAACGGCCTGTTCACTAAAATGTCACTGCATTCTACTTTCAGAGGTATAGGTATGCTATGCTTGCAGTGAGAGGACATTTAATATACCCTAGTTAAAAGCACCAGGTGTCAAGCTCAGCTTCCCTTTACACAGGATGCACCAATAACCCTTAAGATAGCAAATAGTTCAAGTACTACGTTTCCAACATGTCTTGCCTTTTGCTCTTTGATTGATTAGTCAGCACTAGGGCTCTTTGACCTGTAGTTCAGAATATTTTGAAAGCAGCTAGGACTACCTTGAACATAGTCTTGAAGCAATATGGAGCTCTTCTAAAAGCTCACTAGATACTTTAATAATAACACTTAGAAAAGGGAAAAACAAAATTTGCAGTAGCTGAATCTCTTTTAAAAGAAGAAAAATAATGTAGAATCTGACATGTAGGTTCAAATGTAATTAATGTCCGAAATTGCCAAGATTGTTAATACACATTTTGGTAAGGAAAAAAATATATTGGCAAAGTTAACTATTTGTGTGAAATACACTATATATTAAACAGAAGAATCATTTCCACCACCAATGGAAGAAAACCCACAGCAAGGGAAGCATCTAAAGGAGGACAATCAAAAGGTTAGGGAAGCGTACTAGCTTTTGAATACATCACACCTTGATTATAGAACTATTTCATTTTTAAAACTACAGTGTTTTAATGTACTTCTAGTAATAATCCAATCTAAGGAGCTGTAGAGGCTTATGAAAAAGACCTATCCACCAAGATGCTGTGTTTCTAGTGTAGGGCTGAGTTAATACTTCTGTAAGAAGGAACTGAATCACCTCAGCATCAACAAACAGCCTTTTTCCTTTACATTGTAACTCATAATTTGATGACTTATTTCTCTTCACTAGCTCAAAATTAGGTAGGAAAAGGAACTAAGCTGACTGGAGAAACACTATGATTTGGCAAGCCGCACAGTCACTCGGCCCATGGAGGTGTGGTAATTTGCAGAAAAGTTGCTTGACTCGTGTTCCACTCCTTCACATCTATGAAGAAAAGCCCAAAGATTAGTGTCACTTCACTATAGGATAAAAGCAGATCTCTCCCCCCACCCCCTTAGAGCTCTGACTCATTTCTCAATAAGCTACTAAAATCCACACGGGCTCTGACAATTCCCCCGACAGCTAAATCATCTTGAAAGGTCACTTTCAAGTATGTCCTAGTTATTTCATAAAGTAAGTTCAAGTGAAATACCTGAAACGGCTATGATCCCCCCAGCCATGCTCACTTGCCTAGCACACACACCATTAACAGGAACACAGATCGGTGGGCAAAGTGTGAATTCATACTGAAGACGAAACACAAACAGCTAAAATCTGATTTTGCTAGGCTAGTGGCCTGCACGCACCTGCAGAGGCGTTCGATACAACCACTTTTCTTTGTCAACTTGAAGCTGCATACAGGCAAAGAGGTCACAAACTGCTGGGAGGCCATAACGGTCTTGGCGAAAGTTACGTTCCTCCTGTAGCGGTGAGTTCAGTAATACTTCCTGCAAGAAGACAACAAGGGTGGGTTGCTCCATGACAACTGGGAAGCAAGGGACCAACTTAACTCGTCTTCCCAATAGTCTAGTGTCCATAAGGAATATTGTTGGCCATTCTCTCTCATAAGCAAGAGCAAAGGTACAACAGTTTAATCTTTTCCATAAACAGCCAATAAAACACTCTGGGTTTTTTTGTTTTGTTTTTTTCTTTCCTACAGGAAGGGGGCCGGGGGCCTGGAAAATGTACAGAAATTTCAGTCTGCATCCCAAATCTTCCATCAAAATTAATAGGCCAAGCAACATTTAACACATTTAAGGATCTGGCCCATTTCCAAGATCTGAGATTAAGAAAGTATAAATCTACTTAGTTCAAATGGTGTTACTTTGATGTCTGTGCTCACCTTGGCCTTCTTTCGAAGTAGCCACTTGTCCTCTCCTGAGGATAAGTGGCTGAGGTTTCCCATTTTCTTTCCTGGCAAGACCCAGTCAGCTGTGTTAAAGGGACACCAGGAAGTGGCCGCGGGGTTCGTAAGCTTTTGCTTGCCAGCTCTGTCTTCAGTACTCGGCACTTCTTTGAGACAACCTTCTTTGTATGAGGGTGTGATGAGCCACTCTGACAAAGGACTGTTCCTTATGACTTGGAAGGAATCCGCAATTCTAGAAGGAGCCACTGCCTTTGACATCTTAGCTTGTTGCGTTGCCTCTTTTCTGGAAGGACAAAGCCACACACTCAGGGAATCTATACACTTCTCAGGCTCAGGATTTGGTTCCACAGGCATACCATTTTTGTCTTTTCCTTCTTTCTTCAGAAGCCATTTACACAGAGCTTCCTTCTCACAGTTCTCATCACACACACACTCTGCAAAGCTTGTACAGGGCTCGTTGGCTTTGCATACTTCCTCTACTTTATATGGGTCCTGAGGGTTCTGGACAAGCCAATCCTCAGTCATCAGGCTGGGAGTGGACAAGGGTTTCTTGGCCTCTAAGTGGTCATTCAGGCACTTCAGATTGCCCAGGTTTTCAATCTCCACACCCTTGGGCTGGTTGCCCCGACAATTGGTACAGGAATCGGGCTTGACAAGCCAATCATTCACACTATAGGGCTCCTGGAACACCTGCAACAGGAGCTTCCACTTCTCACTGGTTTCACAGCTACCCTTCCCAGGCTTCTCCAGCTTCTGGGATTCCTGAGCAGTCACCAGCCAATCAGAAAGGTCCATCTCATCTTGATCAAGAAGGTCCAGGTCTCCAGCCTTTTCAATTTCAACAGCGTAAGAACTGATAGAAGAATGGCTGTTACACTTTTGGTAAGTTGGTTTTTCAGGAACCTCTTGTTGCTGACTCTTGTAGAGCCAGTTTTCTAAACCCTTTAGGTTGCCCCAGACATTACTGAAGAAATTGCAGGCTCTGGCAGAAGTCTACACAAGAAGTACACGGTATTAGTTCACCAGAACATTATGGCTGCTTTGGGGTTCAATGATAAAAGTTCTATCTCCACATTTATTACACTGCCCAGTGTTTCTAAACTGAAGTAGATAAGGCCAAGAGACAAAGGATTTCTCTACTGAGATACTAATATATACATTTCAGTAACAAAAAATTTAATTTTCTGCAGTTTAAAAAAAACTAAAAAATACTAAAGAGAAAAGCAGGAGAAAGCATTTGTAGCATATCTGACAGAAAACAGGCTATTAGTTCTATATAATAAACCTTTATGAATAAAGAAGACAAAAATGAACAAAGGATATGATTAGGCAACTCATCCAAGGCGGCTAATAAACATGAAAAATATTCAACCTCCATAAGCAAAGAAACTTCAAAACAAAAGTAAAAATTGTTACTCTGTATCAAATTTGGAGGAAAAAAAAAAAAGGAACTTATGATTGCCACTATTCAAGAAGTTTCAGGGAAGGAAGCACCCTCAATATTCTGAATATTCTTCTGAATATAAATTGGTAGCAACTTCCTGGAAAGCCAAACTGGCGATATGGATCAAAAGTCTTAAAGGGTAGGGGCACCTGGGTGGCTCAGTTGGTTAAGCAGCTGCCTTCGGCTCAGGTCATGATCCCAGGGTCCCTGCTGAGGGGAGAGCCTGCTTCTCCCTCTCTCTCTGCCTGCCGCTCTGCCTACTAGTGCTCTGTCAAATAAATAAAATCTTAAAAAAAAAGTCTTAAAGGGTATGCAGAATTATATTCTAGAAATGCAATTTCTAGGATTCTGCTGCTAAGGAATTAATCAAGAAATGTGCACAAACTTAACTCCTGCCTATTGAGGGGAACTCTGTTTATACCCAGGAAAACTGGAGTTTAAGTTACAGCCAATCAAAATATTATGTACTATTAAGGATTTTATGGAAGAAATTAAATGAAAGAGAAATATATTCATGCTCTACTAGTGAAAAAAATCTGCTAGTCAAAACAAGAT
Organism: Neomonachus schauinslandi; assembly: GCF_002201575.2. Taxonomy (NCBI): domain Eukaryota; kingdom Metazoa; phylum Chordata; class Mammalia; order Carnivora; family Phocidae; genus Neomonachus; species Neomonachus schauinslandi. Next base: position 115,318,684 of record NC_058408.1, read on the forward strand.
TTATAGAATCATGTTTTTGAAGATATGTACACACAGAAAAATGGAAGTATGTAAACAAAAACGTTACAGTAGTTAGTTCTGCATGTTGGGGTTATGAGTTTGTATTTCCTTAAAAGTCTGTTTTGTAAACTTTCTATCTAGAGTGAAGAGGTGTCACTGTTATAATAAAGAGTTGTAAAAATATTTTCAGCCTAGAACTAAAAACAGACATAAACTATGAGTTAAAAACTGAAACCATCTACTACACCATCTACCTCAGAAACAATAAAGGCAGCAACACACCTGACTATTCTCCAAGGTCGGCTTTTGGGTGAGCCAGTCCTGGAGGTTGGTGCTGGGGATGTAAGGAGCCTGATGACCACTGGCAGGTTTGCTTCCAAGGAGCCATTCGCTGAGAGAGACAGCTGTGGTGCTGGATGCTGACTTCTGCTAATCACATAATACTCTTATGCTTAACAAGGCAATGCCAAATGCCATGGAAAGTTCACCAGAAAAGCAGCAGACCCAACCTTTCTAATTCTGGCTTGCCACTGACCCTGCACAAGTCACATGACTTCTCTAAGCCTCCATATAAAACAAGAAGTATAGCTCATGCCCAGGGTTGCTCTCAACTCAAAACATCTACCATTCTATGTTCACATTCCCTTAAGAATTACAAAGAGAATGTTCCCTAAGACAGAACTACCCCAATCAAAGAGCTAATGATAATGTCTTATGAACTAATTGGTAACAATGACTTTCTCTCACAACATCTATAAAACCTCTAAATTTCTATCTGACGTTCAGTCTCAAAGGGAGTGTTTAATTGCATAAATTAACTCATTTCCACTGGTGCAATACTGCAAATAAATGGTAGGAAAAAAAAAAGTGGTTTAGTCAAAAGCCAAAGACATATAGCCAAGTAATAACTTAGTTACCAGAAACAAAAATGAAATTTTACCTGTTCTGGCAATGGGATATAACCTCTTTTCTCCAGGAAAGGCCCAATATTTGATGAATTAGCATGAGCAATCAGGTGCTCAGGAATTTGCTATAAAATGAAAGCAAATTAATCATGTTTATTAATGTTATGCTTTCATTCCAAAAAAGTGAAACTGTAATTCCTAAATTTCAAAAGTAGTAATCAAAGCATTATCATTTCACTAGAATATTCTTTACACTAAATTCAATGACCTACACAAGTAGTTATGAAATGTGAGAATTCTCTACTACATAACTATCATCATACATGAGAACTCGTCACCAGAATTGGTAGTATTACTGCTTTTAACAAGACCCAAATGAGACCTTTTTTTTTTTTTTTATTAAAGACCTCTCAAACCATAGATTTTATAAGAAATATGTCAAAAGTTATTTAAAAGGATACAAGATCAATTCTGGAAATTGTGAATCAGTACCACATTCCAAGAGCTACCAGCCTAATGCTCTATCAACTTAATCAGAACATGACACTTCTGAAGTTTACCAAATGCTCAAGAAAGCCACTATTCATAGTAAAAATTTTTAAGACCATCTGTGAGTCCATAGATCTGAGAAGTGCTCTATGAATTATCTGAGATCAACACTACTCACGATGGTCTTGAGGGATCCAAACGTGGTGATGGCCTGGCGCAGAGCAGTTGTGTCTGCTTCAAAGAGCAGGACGGTTGAATCTTCGGGTTTGAGGGTCAAATTGCCCAGTCTGGAAAAAAAAATAAAATCTATTTTTAAGGAATAACGGTATTAATCTAAAACAAAGCCAAATTGTGAATAATTTGAAATGACTACTTTTCTAAGAAACTCATCAAAGGCAGATGACTTCACTATGTACCACCACGTATAACATTAAGTATATAAAGTAGGATGATCTTATCACAGGAAAAGAGAAGTCAGGTTAAATCCAAGACATACAATGAGTTACAAGTGGGTGGCTCAGTTGGTTAAGCGTCTGCCTCGGGCTCAGGTCATGATCCGGGGGCTCCTGGAATCAAGCCCCATGTCAGGCTTCCTGCTTCTCCCTCTGACCCTCCCCCCCCTCATGCTATCTCTCTCTCAGATAAATAAACAAAATTTTTTTAAAAATAAATAAATACAACGAATCAAAGAGCCAAAAGTCAAAACAAGTAAAAAATATCTTTACCTCTCCAGGCACACAGAGACTTGATTGGCTAGATCTTTGTTTTGGGTGCACTCCAGTTGATGAATAAGACAATTGAACTGGCCCAGTAACTGTAAGAAAAATGAAACCATCTAGCCACAGTGATACTAAAAGCACCAAATATATCCAAGTTAACAAACAGCACTTGAGATTAAACTTATACCCGATCTATATTAATGCTACATTATAGGAAAGACATTCTGTGGAAACCAGAAACCATACTCAAACCAATTACAGCCTTGCAGCCACCTTACCCAGTAGAGCTGTTGGGTCTGCTGCTGAAGTGTCTCCTCTTTAAGCTGATAGATGAGATCTACCTGCTCATACAGCCACACCTCACGGCTTCGAAGGCATTCCAGGTGACGGCTTATGCAGCTGTGAATCTGGGCTTTGACCTAGGAAACACATACCTGTTAGCTTCACTACTGTTATAAGCCCAAAGAATGGTATTTCCCACAGAATGGTGAGTTTCTTAAACTTTCAGGGGTCACAAATCCTTTCAGTTATCCAATCATATCTATGGAGCATCTCCCCAGAAAAATACATAATCATATACTCAAAATTTTGCCTGTAATTTCGGGGTTTAGGGTCCCCAAAGCACACCCATGGAAGCACCAAAGCCCCCATGGACCCAGTTTAAGAATTCCAGCCATAAAAGCATTCATAAGCTCTAAAATCCTCCTTCAATACCACCTCCCTCCAAAGAGGAGCAGGTTTATTTGGGTGGCCTAAAGTAATCAAGAGAAAATAAAAGAATATATCATGTAATACTAATCCCCCTCTGTTTTCCATATAATTTGAAAACGTATAGTCTTATAAATGTGTCATTGGAGTAAGACAGGAATATTAATAGCTAGCCCTTATCTCTTGTCTCACTCTATGAATGAGCAATCCATTTACAGGAGGCCAATTCAGTAAAGAGATGTGCCACTGCATGTGGACAGACAGAAGACCATGAGGACGGACAGTCTAAGTAAACCTATAAACTAAATGTTTCTGAAAGCAAATAGCGACTCAAAAAAGAATACAAAAATCCTAAGGAGAAAAATCAAAACAGCTATAAATTATCCATGAGAATTCACAAAAGAACTATTTTAAAACAAATTTTTTCTGTATAATAAAGTTGTATTTCAAAGTCATGTAATACTTGGGTCTTCCCACTCACCAACAGAATAGTATTAGGTCAATGGAACAAAGAGATTTCATTCTGGCTTGATCTAACAAAGTTATTTACAGAACCATGCCACCAACAAAACCATGCCACCACCAAGTTAAAAAATGATAGGGGACATGATGACGTGCCACTCTTCATGCATCAAGGACACAGCTGAGAAGTACAGTATTCATTAAGTTTGCTACTTTTTATTGATGGCAGTCCTTGGGATAGGGACCACACACAGCAGCCATTAAAAAAACGCATGCTGAACTGAACTCTTTAAGGTAGTGCAAGGTTTTCCAGACTCTTCTACCACCTGCTTAACTGTGCTTGGGGAAAAAAAGGAACCAAGATTTCAGAAATACCATGCAAGGCATCGGGTGAAACTTTTTGGTTGGCACAGAGAAGCCAAGCCCTTGGCCATGCTCTAAACAGCCCTGTGCTAAGAGTCCAGACAAGGGAAGAAAAAAGCGCACGTCACACCTCTTGCAAGTTATCTTTAATTTGCTGTTCAGCTCGGAGAACTCCACCAATAGCAAGCTCCAAGTCCCTCCGTGCATCACAACACCTCAAAAGGGGTTCTCTGGTACTGGCGCAGCCACTCTGGTCCTGTGAGGTACTCATTCTGCTCACTGTTCCTTCGGGGGAAGAAAAATAAGTAACAATCTAAATTGTACTGTAATTACAACGAAAAACTACCCTTCAGTCATCCCCCAAATGATCATTCCAACCAGCTCCCAATTACTAACTTACTTAGATTACTTCCAACACAGGACCCAGCACACAGTATACCCTTAATATTAATACTGCCTCTTCTTCCCTGCCCACCACTACTGCATTCCTACCATATAATTCTATGCATCCACTTTAGTGACACTTTACATGGGAACAGATTATTCCTAAAAAACAAAACAAAAAACACTAATTTTCCTGAACTGATAGGGCATATAGCCTCCAAAAAGTTAAAAGAACATTACGGTGTAAGTTTCTATTTATAACACACAGGAAGTCACAGGGGGCATATGTTCTTGTTTTACCGATTTAGAGGTGAAGACTAAAAGGTCTAGAAGGATCCATAATTACTTTGAAAAGCAACTACAAACCACTAACTTGGTAAACAGAATTTAGAACATTGTTTAGATCTGGCATATATCTAAATTGATTGGGAAAATGGAAATTTTAAACTTTCTCTTTTAGGTGGGGCTTTTTTTTTAATTTAGGATGGTTTTTTCTAGCTAGGAAGCTCTCAAGAATGTAAATCTAACAAAGTAATTTCATAGGATTCTGAAATAAGGGAGGTGCTTACAGACATTGGTGTGGGAAACTACAGAGACTTTCCTAATAATCTTAGGTTTACAAGAGATAAAAAATAGAAGTGGAAAGAACAGCACACAAGCAATGACAGAATGATAGACGGAGACAGAAGAGTGCTGGAAAAACACACAAAGCTTAACAAAAACCACTGGAAGAAGTCTGATGTCTATCTTGGGTAGATCTAGAATCAGAGATGGTTTCTGAACACTTAGAAACAGTAATCAGTGTAACCCAGCAGATGTTCACTAAGCCCTATGACATCAAAGTTATTTCCTTCTTGGACAGTTTTACTAAACCGGCCACTCAATGTAATTGCAGCCACACTCAGGGTGCCTGGGTGGCTCAGCCGTTAAGCGCCTGCCTTCGACTCAGGTCATGATCCCAGGGTCCTGGGATAGTGCCCCACATCGGGCTCCCTGCTCGGCGGGAAGCCTGCTTCTCCCTCTCCCACTCCCCCTGCTTGTGTTCCCTCCCTCGCTGTGTCTCTCTCTGTCAAATAAATAAAATCCTTAAAAAAAAAAAATTGCAGCCACACTCTATCTGGATGCTCAACAGTATGACCTGTGACAAGGTGATATCCTATCTTTGGGGACAATGTGAATATGAGCTAAACAGAGGTACAACTAAATGGAATCCTAAGATTATTTTTTTACAAACAACTCAAAGGGATAAAAGAGTGAAGCCAGTCTATAAAGTTTGTAGAGGTATGTTTTCCCTAATTACTCACCTGTTTTCCCTAATTACGTGGATAAAAACAGAAAGCAGACATTACAGTTGCAGTTAACAAACGACTTTGATAAAAACAGATTCCACAACAACCTCTACATAGCTGTTAAATCTTATAAAACAAAATGTAAATTTTTTTTTAAAGATTTTATTTATTTATTTGACAGAGAGAGACACAGCGAGAGAGAGAACACAAGCAGGGGGAGTGGGAGAGGGAGAAGCAGACTTCCCACAGAGCGGGAGCCCGATGCGGGGCTCGATCCCAGGACCCTGGGATCATGACCTGAGCCGAAGGCAGACACTTAACGATTGAGCCACCCAGGAGCCCCAACGAAATGTAAACTTTTAAAACTTGAATGGGGGAGGACAAAGTGGAAGAGAATAAAATGTTTTTACAAGGATGAAGATTTTTAATTGAAAGTAACCTCTATATGAGTTAGCACTGTGCTGGGTCTGAAAGAAAAATACCACCGCTTGCATTTACCAACAGTATACTGTTTGTCACAGGACTAATCTGTTCCATGTTTATTAAACTAAATTTGAAATTTCTTTCTGAAAAACACACTTGAGAACAGGCATTTAGAAAAGGGAAAGGGACCTTCAAACCATGAAAAATTTCTCCAGGAAGGGAAGCTGTTTAGCCTAGATAAGTCTCCGGGAGGACTTGATTACGACACTCAAATGCTTGGTGACCTGTCGAAAAGACTTAGATTTGTTCAGAATCACCCAAAGGGAGTAGAGGAGGATTAACAGGAGACATCTGAGGCAAATATATTAAAGAACTTCCTCTCAGTTCTGAAGGCAACGACCTTCTCAAATAAGCCAGCTTTTGGCTCAACAGAAGCCTTCCCAGTGTAGAGTCCCCCAAATGGCTGACTCCTCATCTGAAAGGAAGCAAACTTTGGCCTAGACTGCATCTTCAAGCCTAGGTTTAGGACCAGATAGCTAGCTACAAGCTGGAAAGGGACAAAAGTGGTGTGATCCCCACCCTCAGAGATAAAACGATGGGAGGAAGAAGCGTAATAGGCTTTCTTTTGACCATCTCAGGAAAAGATCCATAGTGAGAAACTAGTGACCTCTAAGAAACTGAAAGATTCAAGAAACTTTGTAATTTCCCTGTTATTTTGTTACACCTCAGTCTGTTTTGCCATATGACCTCTAAAAAGGAAGGGCCTCCTTAACTAAATATGACAGGAATTTTTGTGGAAATTTTTTCCAACCCTCAAAAGACCAGCTGTAACTATTTTGCTAACTTCTTTTTCACACTGTAAACTGCCCTGTTTTAAGCATAAGCATTAGTGTACACCTGGTGCACACTGTAGGGACTTTGAAAAATACCTGTGCAACACAAGTGAACTGTTGGCTCATACTTGGGAGAGCTGGAGTATCACCTCATTACCACAAAGTGCTTCACTTTGCACTTAAAAGTTTTATGCAAGGCATGTTTAGCTGTCTTTCCAATTATTAACCAACTTTCACCTGTGCCAAATTTCCCATTCTTAGGTCTTCACCATTTGTGTGGAATGCCATAATGCCTGGCACAGTGTAAAATGTAATCAATAAAATTAAATTAAAATGTACTTCACAATGCCAAAACCCCACAGCTCTAGATCATATGGGTGGCAAATTCAAATGCATGTTAAGTGCTGACTATTATTACTAGATCCCTAAAGTAGGTCTTCTAAATTCAATCACAAGTACTATACAAACTGTCTAACAAGAACAAAATATGGCAAAAGTACACAAATTGGGTTTTCTCTTTATCAGCTACGGACAGAAGGCAGGATGAGATTTAAATTACAAAACTGATTTTCCCCACATATTTATCACGTTTTCAAAAAATGAGTGTTATCCTTCAAAGCAGTCACCTTGTTAATAAGGGTCTTTAGAGCTCATTTGTCACTGCCCCACCACCTTCAAAAGAAGACTGTCTTAAATGTATATTTTTTGAGACAAAGTCAAAAGTTTAAGTGCTTCTAAAACTTCCCTGCCTCTAGGATTCCTGTTCTAGGTTTGGGGGTAGAGGGAAGGAGGAGGGAGACACACATGCACCCCTCAAATAAATAAAGCTCCAGGAAAACCTAGAGCTTTCCCCAATGAGTTCTATAAACTATATATGCCATTTTTGCACAGTGGTTTGCACAAATCTAATTACGAAATCCAAAGATCATGAAACCAGAATTGAGCAACTAACCACAAATGAAGCTAAATCGTTACCATGTGGTTTAAGCATAAAATTTCCAAAAGGCTATAACCCTCTTGTGACCAACACAAACCACAATTTAAAGTTGAAAAACTCTTAGCCATCTCTTTAGTAGGCTGTTCTCATTTTATACATGAAGCCACTAAGGCCCAGACAGTTTAAAAGACCCATCTAAAGGCCACAGCCATAACAGGTCTGAGTTTAGAACTAAGGTTTCTAAGGTCTAGTCCTGGATGCTCTCTGACAAGCTTGTTCTTCCTTTAGTGTATTAACACCCACGAATTACTTTTATTTGCCAATACTAGAGTTTGAAATTAACATTCAAAAAAAAAAAAAGAATGAACATTCCAATGGAATACTACTGGAATAACTTCCATTAAGATTCTGTCCATTTTCGGGGCACCTGGGTGGCTCAGTTGGTTAAGCAACTGCCTTCAGCTCAGGTCGTGATCCTGGAGTCCCAGGATCGAGTCCCGCATCGGGCTCCCTGCTCAGCAGGGAGTCTGCTTCTCCCTCTGATCCTCCTCCCTCTCATGTTCTCTGTCTCTCATTCTTTCTCTCTCAAATAAATAAATAAAATCTTTAAAAAAAAAAAAAAGATTCTGTCCATTTTCATAGTCCTCAATAAATTATGACAATTTTTTAGAACTTTCTTCCTTGGATAATGCTAACAAAATAAATAGTACCTGTGCATGTCATGATAGTTTGGGAATAATCAAAACACTGCCAAGTACCAGTGCCAAGTATGAAGGCCACAGCAAGAGCCCTGGATTCTGATCCCACATCTGTATCACAATCACTCGAAGTTCCATTTGTCTGTCTGAAGGCTTAGACCAGGTCATCTCTAACTGCACCTTCCAGCTCTCACTGTCACCCTTCCCACCTGCCCCTCCTCTCCCCCCCCCAAAAAAAAAGTCCACTTTTTAGTTATTTTCCTGGCATCCAAATCATTGCTAGAAGCCTACGCCCTAAAAAACAATCCACAGCATACATCTACGTTCTATGGATTACTAAGTTTGTAATACTGCCAATTTGGTTATCTTTGATGGGACAATATATATTAGACTGTACAAATTTTCAGGAAAAAATTATTAATTATAAAGTAATTAATATTCCACATTACCTTGAGACATTTCTTCTCCACACGTTCTCTATTGTTAAAAAAAATAAAAGGTTGTTTTTTTATTTCACAGTTCATTAACTCAAAGGCTATATATGTCTTAACCCTAGCCCCAGTCCACTTTTAACACGAGTATTTTTGAAATTCAGGATCTGATTCTCCGCAATTTTTTTTTACACCTCGCAAATAAAGGTTAATACCTGAAGAGACTTAAACAAATAAGAAAATAATGAAATCACAATAGCATATTTTAAGATTTACACTTCAGAGTTTATTGCGCTGGGATCTACCTTTATACTTGTAACTACGAGCAATCAACCCCAGCACATCAACTTTCCGAAGCAGTAATTGCAAACCGACCACAAAATTCCCCACCTAATGCCAAGTAAGACTTTTCTAGTTAAAAGCAACAATGATTCATGGAACTTTCCAGGTTCGCCAACTCTTTCTAAGAGCACAGTAGCCCTACGAAGCCGCAGTCGCAGGGTCACCGCTCAGCACGCATGCGCACAGCCGGGGCCACAGAGCCCCTTCCCCACCCCAACGTGGCAAGCAACTCTGAGCGCTCCCACTGCGTTCCTGGCCTGCCCCACGAACCTCGCAGGCTGGGTCTCCGCCGCGAGAACAACCCGACGAGCCCGAGGACGCTTTATCCCCGACTCGAGCGCCGAAGGTCCCCGAGACCAAAAGCCCCGCCCCGCCCGGCCCGGCCCGGCCCGCGGCTGGCAGCAGCCCCCGGCGCTGGGAGCGCGCACGTCGGCGCCGGAGACGAGCCGGGAGGCTCCGCCCACTCGGGCACCTCCCCCCTCCCGTCAACCCCCTGCCCCCTCCGCCCCCGGAGCTCCTAAGGGCTCCTCTCCAGCCTCCCTTCGGCCCCGCTGCTTCAGCTCTTAGCCTGTATCCACCCCGCTCCGCGGCCCAAATCGTCAAGACGTCTATGACTTAAGGGTTTTGCTGCTAATCACTACAGAGAAATAACAACCGTGGGTCTTCTGAAGACTTACCGAGTTATTTTTGGAATGTCCCTGCCCAGTAGTTTATGCCTCCTGAGACCACCACTGTCAGCCCAGCTGGGGTTCAGCCCTCGCCTATTGTTCCAGATGTCCATTATTACTGTCGCCAACTCAGTGAGAATTACATGAATTATATGTAAAATGTTTAGGACAGTACCTGGCATACAGTATTCCTGTCTGATTATCATGCTCATGGTACGTCTAGTTTGGTGCCCTTTTCTCCAAAAACAACCCTTATAGCCTGCATATCCAATCAGGCCAGAAGACAAAATCTAGACAGCACTAGTCATTCCCTTTCAATAAATTTTATTAATGTAAAATATTTGCTCTTGTCTATGCACATGCAACTATTTTTGTAAATAGGAAGAGTAAAGCAAAACCACATGACAAAAAGCAAAGGAAACACTAAAGGCCATCACCTTCAATTAAGCAACCCTCAGATTTCAGATGAACAGTTTGTGGAGGCGCCTGTTTTATCTATGATGCACAAAGTTTCTGGGATCCCATTTCAGACATTCATTACCAAAAATAAGGAGAAAACAATGTCTTCTTCATTGGATAACACATTTGGTAAAGATAAAAAAAAAAGAAACATACTTCTAAATGATGAAAGTTTAAATTTTTTGGCCCTTTGTACTTTAAGTCAGATGGCTAGAAAGGAGGAATTCTCAGTCTATCAAAATATAACTGATGTCAAAAACTTTCATCTTTTAGGTGCCTCTATAAAATACAATGTAAATACAGTAGAAACTGTGTTGACTATCACCTACATAACCAATAATCTCTACACCCTCTCTAAAAGATCCTGACCAATGCCTCCACACACTAAATGCTCCAGCTCTCCCTCACTTCAATTCCTGAGTTACAGTTACTGAGAGTCAGTGTTTGTTCTGTCAGTTTATGCCAGCTTTAGTTGTTACTACAATGTGATTTATTCAATATTACATAAACATAAAAAGACTGTGGAGAAAAAAATCATAAAAATCTAGAAGAATTCCAGGGGCGCCTGGGTGGCTCAGTTAGTTAAGCATCTGCCTTCGGCTCAGGTCATAATCCCGGGGTCCTGGGATGGAGCCTGGGTCGGGCTCCCTGCTCGGCGGGGAGCCTGCTTCTCCCTCTGCTCCTCCCCCCAGCTCATGCACTTGCTTGTTCTCTCTCTGTCTCTCTCAAGTGAACAAATAAAGAATCTTAATAAAAAAGAAATCTAGAAGAATTCTGCATTCAAACCACTTTGCAGGCTCCCCTTGACTCCCTTAAACTTCATTATTTGCCCATTATTTGCCATCTTTATAAAATGTTTACATTGTAAAGGGGATTTTACCTCTCTTCTGCTTCAAGATTTCTATGCTGTCTCAGAACAAGAGAACCATCCACTCCTAGTAGATCATCTCATCTCTCTCATCTAGAGAGAACATAAACTGTAACTATCCCATGACTCCCCACTTGCCTACAAGATAAAGTCCAAATTTCTTACAAAGGCAATAAAGTTCTCTACTTTCTTGCTCCAACATGATTCTCCTGCCATCTCCTCAAGGCAGCCCCACACTGTGACCTGCTACACAGCTATTCTATGCACAGTCCAGGCTGGTTCACCTTGTCCAGCTTGGCTCTCCCAGTGCTCTCCGCCAGCAATACCAGTTCCCTTCTCCCCACCTGTCCACTTCTCTAACTATGCTCAAGTCCCACCACTATGAAGCCTTTCCTGACCAAGCACCCCACTCCTCAATAGTTTTGGCCAACAGAATTAGCTGCTCCTTCCTCTGGAGCCACTCTAATCTGTACAGGTTTCCAGCATGACACCTATAACATGTTACTCTAATTACATGTTACATGGTTGCCTCCTTAGCTTGAGACTCCCAAAAGAAGGTATCATGTTTTATTTGGCTTTCTACACCCTAATGCTGAACAGATAGCCTGATAAGGGTGTCTTGGCATCGGGGCGCCTGGGTGGCTCAGTTGGTTAAGCGACTGCCTTCGGCTCAGGTCATGATCCTGGAGTCCCAGGATCGAGTCCCACATGGGGCTCCCTGCTCAGCAGGGAGTCTGCCTCTCTCTCTGACCCTCCCCCCTCTCATGCTCTCTATCTCATTCTCTCTCTCAAATAAATAAATAAAATCTTTAAAAAAAATAAAATAAAATAAAAATAAAGGGTGTCTTGGCATTACCAACCTCCTTCACGCTACATGCTCTATTGCATTGACATAAGGAGCGTGGTGTCCCTGAAGTTGTGCAATGCTGTGACCCTAAACTCAACAGAGACTTAACATATGTTTGATAAATGGATAGATGAATAAATGATAAACAAATGTTCAAGTTCAGACTAGCCACAGTAAGTATAGTATAGTTCTTTAAACATAGATAATCAACTTGATGTCACACTAAGACCTGCATTAATTCAGGAAGGTTTTTCAGAGGTGGAAATGTTTCCAGTGTAACACTACTTTTAGTTTTCTTTCAAACAAGACAAAACTAACAAGGGTATTGCCACTGAAACCATAATCCCAGAAGAGGTACTAAAATAAAGCGTTTTTCCTGAGGCCAGACCCATCAAAGCTCAGCTATAGAGACTCACAAACATCAGGAAGTCTGTGAGTTAAAGGGGAAATATTAACTGTATTTACAGCCAACTCAGGATTTTTTTTTCCCCTCAGATTTTTGCAGTACCACAGAAATTCTAGCTGACATCACAGAAGTTTGGTAGGCTTTCAGAAGTGGGGCCCTGCCCTATTTTTAACTTGAAACTTCTGGCCATAATACAGTCAAGGATAGGAAAATATGTTACTTATCTACCATCACAGTAGTAATACCATTTTATCCCTGATTTTATGATACATACCTTGTGGTTTTTCCCACAAGAAGTGAACAAGTGATATAATATTTTCTTCTTTCAAGCCTGGGGGACTAGCAATAATGTCAAAATTAAACTCAAAATATACCTAAGATTATGTTCTTATGAAATCAGTAAGTGTCCAAGTATTAAAAGACTTAATTTCTTATCTATGACCAAACTGACAATCAAAAACCTTTTAACATATTTGGTCAGTTATTCACTCCTTCACTGAACCAAACTGTCACATCCGTAGCGCACTCTAGGCAATGCTGAATAAGAGGAATAGTAAGCCTCAAGAGTCCCCAAACATACTACCAGCACCAGAAGGGAACATCTTGATTCCACTGAATAATCAAACCAGGCAAAATCAGGATGATGACTTGGGATAAGGATGGCTAAGAGAATTAGAATAAATCATTCACATCAGAAGTAAAAAGAACACCCTCAAAATAACTATTTTAGGGGCCTCTGGGTAGCTCAGTAGGTTAAGCGTCTGCCTTCAGCTCAGGTCACGATCCCAGAGTTCTGGGATCGAGCCCCACGTTGGGCTCCCTGCTCAGCGGGGAGCCTGCTTCTCCCTCTCCCTGCCGCTGCTTGTGTGTGCGTGCTCTCTCTCTCCCTCTCGCTCTCTGTGTCAAATAAATACATAAAATCTTAAAAAAAAAAAAAAAAGTAGAAACACTGTTAAAAAAATAACTATTTTATTCTCTTGCCAGTGAATCTACCTAATTCAAAAAGGATCAATACCATGGCAGGCTCTGAAGAATTGTAGACTAGATGTGATGTTTATAAATGATGACTGAATGTTATAACAAGCAAAGACAAGCTGAGAAGAACTACATGGCAGCTCCTCTGATAAGCATACTATTTAAAGACACTATTTAAAGCTACCCACTAGAGTAAAAGTGCTCAACTTGGCCCCCATATCACCTAGGCCACTCACCTTGTTTGTGTGTTCTATGTTGAAACAAAGTATTCAGACATATCCATAATGAAAACTAAGCCAAAATGAAAGTTGCAGACAAAAGCTTTAAGAGGGCTAAAAAGTAGCAGGAAGGGACACCTGGGTGGCTCAGTCGGTTAAGCATCTGCCTTCGGCTCAGGTCATGACCCCAGGGTCCTGGGATCGAGTCCCACATCTGGCTCCTTGCTTGGCAGAGAGCCTGCTTCTCCCTCTTCCTGCTCTGCCTGCCACTCCCCCTGCTTGTGCTCTCTCTCTCTGACAAAAAAATAAATAAAATGTTAAAAAAAAAAAAAAGTAGCAGGAATAGTAATAAAAATGCCATGGACATCTATAGTGCCTCCATGAAACTGAACTTAATCCAATACATAAATATTGGTTGGTGCCTTACTATAGTCATTTTAGACTTGGAACCTAACTGGTATGCAAACAGAGATACTGAATTCACTGATTTCAGCAACGCCTCAGAAAGTGCTCTCTGAACCAGGAGCACATTCTATTGTATATCATGCATAGTGACAAATCTTTATTCTCTGAGGCTTGGGATACTTCTTTCGAAAAAGTCAAACGAATGCACAAAATTAATTGAGATAAAGCACTGGTCCTCAGAGACACAGTTCAAAGCTGTGGTGGCTTGATGTTGAGATACTGAGTGTAGCTCCCAGGGAAGGAGCTTGGTGGTGCCACTCTAGCTGCTGGGGTGCATACTGCTGGGCGCATACTGCATACTGCCTCTATTCTGGCTCACTGCAAAACAAATGCTGAACATCATTTTTGGTTTTTGCCCTTTTTTATAAAAGCAAAAATCCTCTTTGGATTTCTTTCACTTAGCGAAAACAGATACGAATGCAGGTCTTTCATAAAAGCAAAGTGGGGGCCGCCTGGGTGGCTCAGATGGTTAAGCGTCTGCCTTCGGCTCAGGTCACGATCCCAGGGTCCTGGGATCGAGTCCCTCATCGGGCTCCCTGCTAGGTGGGGAGCCTGCTTCTCCCTCTGCCGCTGCCTCTATCTCTCTCTCTAACTCTCATGAATAAATAAATAAAACAAACAAACACACACACAAAAAATTTAACAACAACAACAACAAAAGCAAAGTGGCATAACGCAAGCTTTAAAAAAGCAGGGGAAAAAAGAAAAAAAAAAGCAGGGGATACCTGTAGCTATTTTTATTACTTTTGGTCAGAGAATGGGCTATGATAACAAAGGAAGACATTTTACTAAGTAGCTCATCAATTTAATAAGTCACCATTATATCTCTCCAGTATTCCTGCAGAAACCTCATGACTGCTCCCTACTCCTCCCCCCTCACCAGCTCTTCTCTTTGCTTGCTCAGTCCAGCCACAATTGCCTCCTTGCTGCTCCTCCAGCATACCAAGGATGCTTCCACTTCAGGGTCCTTGCACTTTCCTCCAGATATCCTTATGCTCACTCTTTCACTTCCTTAGGGTGTCTGACCACTTCCTTTGGCTGTCTTCTCAGTGAAGCCATTCCTCACTATCCTATACAAAATAAATCTTCCTTCCACACACTCCCCCTTAATATATATTATATTTCTCCACAGTACTCATCACAATCTGACATGGAGAAATCATTTATTTTCTGACCCCACTTCAGAAAACACACTAGAAGGTAAGTTCCACACAGGAAGGAACTTTGTCTTTTTGTTCACTGTTATATAGTGGTGTTCAATAAATATTTGTTGAATGAATTCAGTAAGTATTTAATACATCTATGTGCCAAGGGTTTCTTTTTTTAAAACATTATTTCATTTAGTCCTCACAAACATTTAAAGTACATAATATCACCATAATTTTTTAAAAATAAAGAACCAAAGGCTTGACGAAGTTAAATATATATCACCTATAATCACAAGCTTCCAAGTAGAAGAACCAAGATTTAATCCCAGGTCTGAGTCTGAAGTCCTTAGCCACACAATGTATGTTAAAGGGATCACTTCAGTACTAAGATTTTATGTATTCATTCAACAAACATTTATTGAGTGCCTACACTGAAATATACTTATGACAGTCCCTGAGGGCACAATGGTGAACTTGTTATCTAGAGGAGAATTTGTGCCATTGATTCACCAAAAATTCAGCAGAAAATACTAATTCTTTGAAATGACACTCAGAGTTAAAAATCCACCAGCAGCAATGATGACTGGTTCTGAATGTTTTCCAGTATGCTAACCCTTACTCTAGGAGGGAAATTATTATAACACTAGCCAAGGGGCGCCTGGGTGGCTCAGTCGTTAAGCGTCTGCCTTCGGCTCTGGTCATGATCCCAGGGTCCTGGGATCGAGCCCCACATCAGGCTCTCTGCTCAGCGGGAAGCCTGCTTCTCCCTCTCCCACTCCCCCTGCTTATGTTCCCTCTCTCGCTGTGTCTCTGTCAAATAAATAAATAAAATCTTCAAAAAAAAAAAAAAAAAGAAAGAAAAACACTAGCCAAGAGGGGGTAGGGATGTGTCAGAATATCCTGCAGTTTTCTGAAGCCCTACACAGGTTCCTGAAATTCTGGCACAGCTAAGCTGATTTAATAAAATGGGGTGGCTAGGCGTGTCCTATGTAATTCTAAAATAGGATATCTCCTCCCCCTGTAAGAATCACATTTTCCTTCCCCTACATAGCTCACTGTGCTTTTTCCACTTTTGAAATACCTATTTGCCCAACAGTAATAATGTAATTGTAGAGGTTTATTTAGACACAAAATATCATAAAACCATAAAACTTTAGACCCCTAGGATTTACCCTAAGGACCCAAGGATCAAAGTCCCATAGAAGAGGAGGAAAGAAAATAAAATGTATGGAATACTATTGGGCTAGAGCTTACATATATTATCTCACTTGTCTTAACAAACAGGCAAGCTAGCAAACATTCCAAAGAGCAAACCAAGTAACTTCCCTAAGCCACAAGGTACATACACCACCCCCACCTTCACTGTAGCATTTGGGTGAGTCTTCCTCAAAAGGTCTGATAATCTTTAAAGTTCAGAAATGTCACGCTAGGACCCCAGTACAGAAATGAGCCATGATTACCTGTCTCATACTCACCCCAGGAAATAATTCAAGAGTCCTTACAACCACATTTCCAAATTACCAAATGGGTGATGGAAAACTAAATCTATTCAAAAGATAGTTATGCTATTATGAACCTTACCCTGATTAGAAAACATCAGAAAATGGAATTGTGAAAAAAGCTGTGTTTTCGATCTGACAGACTCTAGAGCTCTGACTGCTGTCATTCATGATCGCATCATCCCATGTTGTATCACAGGGCACCTAAGACTGTTTATATCACTGTTGCCCCGCCACAGGAATTTACTTTCACGAAAATAAGGGCTGTGCCCATTTTTTTTCATTGCTCTAGCCTCAACACCCTGAACACATAGGCAATGAATAAATGATTGCTGGTGGGATAAATCAAGGAATGAGCAAATCTTGCTCTTCTCATCTGTAAAAAAGGAGAGAATCAAGCCACCTCTCGGGATTGTGGGGAGTATTACATGAGACGGTAGGTAACGCTGTGTTGGCTTATAGAGGGCCGGAAAAATATCTTCCTCGCGTTTCCACCGAACAGTTTGGGAATGGATACGCTCTGCGCCCGTTCTGGAAAACGGGAGCCTCTTCGCCCCATGAGGCCCTGGCGAGAGCAAGCAAAACCTTGCAGCTGTCACTCCCGGGGCCGGGAGAAGGCGGGCAGGCAGAGGTAGTGGCCCCCAGGCAGAGAGTGTCGAGGGCTGGGGAGAGGACAGGCCCAGAGCGGCCAACGGTCAAGAAAAGGTGACCCCCGGGGCCGGACTGGTCGAGGGAAAGGCCGGACGGGAAGGGCAGGCCCAGGCCCAGCAAGCAAGCGGTCATGGCGCCCTGAACCAGCCTTCGACCTGAGGGCTGGGGGAGCTGCGCCAGCCCAGCGGGCCACCGCGGTTCTTACCAGCTCGAAGCGCCGCGCCCGGCGATCGGAGTGGAAGCTTCCTCGGAGACAGACCGGCCTGATCAGGTAAAGGGCCGAAAGGAAGAGTTCTCGCGAGAGCGCAACCTTCCTCCCACGCCTCACGCCACGCGTCTGACACTCTCGCGAGACTTCCGCTCGGGTCAGTGCAAAGCCCTTGTCCTCCCTCTAGAGAGCACAGAGCGCAAGCGCACTTTTTCTGGCACACGAGGTCCGTGTCCTTTTCACCCTTCGTGAATAAATCCCACTAAGTGAAGCAAAATTGTTGAAGGCACACTGTGTGCCAAAGATTACCCTAAGTGATTCTCTCACAACAATGTCCTCACAAGACAGATTTTAGCTTTAATATACGCTTGCAAAAATAAATGTCAGAACACTCAAAAAAAGGACAAATCCTGTATGATTCCACTTATATAGGGTACCTACAGTAAGTCAGATTTATAGAGACAGGAAACACACTGGCGTTTGTCACAGGCTGGGGGAGAGGAGTAATTGTATAACGAGTATTGACTTTCAGTTTGGGATGATGGAAAGTTCTGGAGATGGATGTAGGGATGGTTACACAACAATGTGAATGTAATTCCACTCAATTGTAAACTCTAAAAATGGTTAAAATGGTAGCTTTTACATCCTGTATATTTTGCTACAACTTTTTTTTTAATTTTTAGTAAATAAATGTCAGAGTCCAGATTCCAAGCCACATCATCTGACTCCAAAGCATATGTTCGTTTGTACCACATCATACCATTCTCCGCATCCCACCGCTCTGTACTTCTCAAAATTTGTGCATGTGGCATTACCCACATTAGAACTTTTTTGTTTATTTGTGACCAGATATTAATATAGGCATCTTTCTGTCTCAGCTTTGACAGAGGTCCCCAATACTCAGCTATCTGCTCTCCATGTTTCTCAGCAAGGTGAAAGACCATCTAAGTAGGTCCCACCCAAGAGTGACAAGGGGCAAGGCAATCTCAGAAGAAAGCAATGGGAAACGTGGGTTTGAATACAGAAACTAAAAGGCAGTCATAGCCTGAATTGGAAGGGGAGCTGTGGAGAAGGAGGAGCAGCAGGGCATGTTGGAGAAGCCCACAAAAGCCCCAAGAGAAAGAAAATCATCCTAAGCACTGCCACTGGCAGAGGGAGCCAAGACTATACCTGACCCTTAATTCTCTTGTTCCCCTCTTCACTTCAGATGCAGACTCTGGATTGATACTGTTTTGTAACTAAAAGTGACCAAAGCACTTTTTAATTATCTTAGGACCAAAAACACTAAAGGGCCTGCCTAGATTGCTCAACTAGTCCACACAGCATGTTTAAACAGGTAGGGTTCAGGGGCAGAGGAAAAATAAAGCTCTTTACCAATTGCCCACAGATTGTTCAACAGAGGACTGTTTGCTTGTTCGTCATCTGTCACGTACACACTCGACTCTAAGCCCCAGGACAGCAGAGACCTTGTTTCTCTGGTTAATTGCTTAGCCCCAGGCTCCAATCACTACCTGGCCCAGGCACTCAGTAAAGAGCTGTGGAGTGAACAAATATTCTCTCACGCAGATACAGCAAGAGATGATCAACATTGTCACTGTTTTAAGTTCCGAAGTTTTGGGGTGGTCTGTATGCAGCAAAATATACTAGAGCCTTGCACCCAAGCCATTTCCATCTACAAGGCAGAGTTCCTAGCCTTTTAATACCCCATCAGGGTGTGTGGTCTTGGAGGCGCTTCTCCCACGCTGTCCTGCTCTAAACTGCCCTAACCTTAGGGTGCCTAGCAGGCTCAGCTGGTAGAACATGGGACACTTTTGATCTTGGGGTCATGAGTTCAAGCCCTACACTGTGTCTAGTGCTTACTTAAGAAACAAAAAAACCCAAAAAAACCTGTCCTAACCTCAAGCAAACACAAAGGTATATGTGGGACACAGTATGGAGGATGCTCTCTGAAGAAGAGGAAGTAAGGATAAGCATGAGACCTCAAAGAAAATGAGGGATCTGATTTCATCTCGAAGACACATGTATTTTTTGGATTGTTCACCGGATAGCTGGACACCAGGGCAGCAGACTTCAGACATATCATAAGTGACAGAAGCAGCAGTGGTCCCCTAAGTAGGAGACATACAATGATCTATTGCAGTATATATTATAAAGCCATTATAACTTTTATTCATATTTATTTTTTGTTTCCTTTCACTGCATGATTTATAATACATACATAATTTATAAACTAATACATAATAATTTATAAACTAAAAGCATACACAGATTTAAGTCTTTGCTCAAAAGCTTTTTTACCGGTAGGTAGGGTTACACAATCATAGATTGTTAGAGGCCAAAAAGGAACAAGGCCTGGCCTGGGAAAACCTGGGCCCTCTCAGGCTGGGAGCCCTGGGCCCACTACAAGCACGTTACATTATCCATTCAACTGACAATACAGGTCCTTTCTGGGTGATTCTGTTCCACCGTCTTATAGCTGCAGGTCTCCTTGTTGAAGATTTTCTGGCACTTGGCTTTTGTGATAACACACAGGTGTAGTAGGGCTGTCACTGAGACAAGAGCAAGGCCTGTTAGAAGGGAATAGGATGCCCCGCCTCCCCAGGACTAGCTCCAACTGTCTGGGATGCCCCTCACCAACTTAAGGTCACTCTTTGGCTGTCAACACCGAAGTACCACCTTCAGGAACCTGGACCTAAACACATAGAACCTGAACTATCAACACACAGACCATCTATGGCATCACTCTTAAATTCCACCTTGCCCTGCATGCACAGAAAGATAGCAGTAAGTTCTGATAGGCCCAGAAGCAGATCTGGGCTCTTGTGGGGCCAGGCAACTTGTTCCAGCCTGACTCTTCTTGCCCTCCCTACTCAGGATATGCCAGCAGTACTGCTGCTTGAATATGGGAAGGGAACTGTCCCTGGCATGGAGGCCAGTTAGGATAGGAGCTGGCTCAGCCAAGAGGAACAAAGAATCACTCCAGGTGGGGGGCGCCTGAGCGGCTCAGGTCATGATCCCAGGATCTTGGGATTGAGCCCTGCGTCGTCTCATGGGGCTCCCTGCTCAGCAGCAAGTCTGCTTCTCCCTCTCCCATCCACCCTTCCCTCCCCCCGCTCCTGCTCTATCTCACTTGCTCGTGCTCACTCTCTCTCTCAAATAAATTTTTTTGAAAATATTAAAAAAAAAGAATCACTCCAGGTGGGGATCATAGAGCTCAGAAAGAATATGATGAAAACTCGGTGTTACCAGAGAGAGAACCAATTCTGAACTCAGGTTTGACTGCTCGCTGCTCTAAAATCAATACTCAAGAAACAAGTGATGGTGGGAGAGGAAAGGTTGCTTTATTCAGGAAGCTGGCAACCTGGGAAGATGGTGGACCAACATCCCAAAGACCATCTCCCCCATCCAGGTGAAGCCAGAAAGTTGTAAAGGGGAAAGCAGGGGAAACAGTGAGGGGGCACTCTGTGCAGGAGACCCTGGTACTCAGGTGGTTCATCATATGTTGACATGATGTGGAACAGACTTACTGCCATCAGTGGCAGCTGTTTTGGGTTTTTTTTTAAGATTATTTATTTATTTATTTATTTAACAGAGATAGAGAGAGTGTAAGTAGGCAGAGCGGCAGACAGAGGGAGAGGGAGAAGCAGTCTCTCCGCCGAGCAGGGAGCCCGATGCGGGGCTCGATCCCAGGATCCTGGGATCATGACCCGAGCCGAAGGCAGCCGCTTAACCAACTGAGCCACCCAGGCACCCCAGTGGCAGCTGTTTTAAAATGTGGTCAGGACTTATCTCCTGGGAAAGTCTGGGCCGTCACTCCTCAAGGCCAGTCAGTGGTCTGCAAAATCTCAAGGAAAGTAGGTTAGTTCTCCTACAAGCCAAGGGGCTTAGGTCGGCAAGCAAGCAGTGCCTAAGCTTGAAGCAAGTCAACCCTTAAGACCGGTTGGAGTGCTGTTACATAGGGACCATCTCCCTGGAATAATCCACCCACACATTCAATGGTGCAAACCATTTTAGGGCTCATCGCCCTCCAGAAACCCCAGATTTAAATTGCCCCTCCCCAAAGTGTACATAGAAGCAGCTATCTCCAGGGCCCTTTGTGATAATGTTTCCTTCCAAAAGGTGTCCCTTGACTTATTTTAACAAAAGAGGACATTTCAATACTCTCCCCAAAGAGTAAAAACCATAATGATAAATGGAAAAAGATTTTCCCAGGCACCTGCGGTGGGGGTCCTGGACAGTGGGGAGACCAGGGCAGTCTGGGCCTGGGCCTCCAACCTCAGGCTGGACTGCCGTGGGGCAGCTTGAGATCTGGACAGCGTCCCCTAGAAAATGCAATAGGTCAAAAAATTCTCCCAGAGAACAGTGTAATCAAATCCTTTATTTTGTTATGGCAAAGGAAAAAAAAAAAAGTTGGTGAGAAAAACTCGCTAGGCTGTGAGACAATTACAGGGCAAAGGAGTTGGCGCTGAACAGTAGGGAGAAATGCACACATTTCCTCTGGGTGAAGCAGTGTGCCAAACGGGATAGGCAATGTGGCAGGAAAGAGGGGAGGGGCACCTTGAGCCCAGACTAGATTTTCAGTTACTGACCCAGGCTCAGGGGACACAAAACTGGCAGAGAGAAGGCATTACATATTTGAGTTAATTTATATTTAAAATCTCATTTAATTTTCATATTCACCTGATTATCCCTATTTTACAGTGAGTAAACTGAGACTCAGGGAGATTAAGAAACTTATCGGGGTCACACAGCTGGTATACAAGAGAATGGAGATTCAGACTCAGTTACTCTGACTCTAGCATGGGGGCTCTTCTCACGTCACTCTTTTCTGTACTCGATTCACAGAACCCTGGAAGAGGGTTGTACTGACATACCTGTGATGATGCGGCACTGACCAGGGTGGGGGAGTGCCAAATCCAGGGGACGTGGATGCCTTGGCCTCTTTGGAGATGCACTCATATCAGAGAGGAACATTTCACTAGCCCTTAACTTGGTCCAGTACAATCACACCCTACAGCCACACTGACACTTTATAGAAAGAATGTCAGATTTCTGGAACCACAAAACCAAGGTTCAGCTGTAATATGTGGTGACCCAACCAAGGCAATACCTGGGAACCTGCTTCAGCCAGCCAGCCAGCCAGTCTCCCAATCCAATATCCTTCCTGTTCCATTAAGGACTTAGCATGGGGCACACTCAATACATATATTTGGAATTTTCCAGACACTTAAAATCTGTGGCACTCAGGTGTTCAAGTCAAGTGCTCATTCCTCCACTCACTGCTAGTGCCATAAGTCTCTCGGAGGCACTTGTTAAAATTCAGATTCCTTCGCCCCTATAGATTCTGATTCAGTAGGTTCTGGGATGGGCCCCAGAAATGTGTATTTCATCAAACTTCCCAGCTGTGTCTGTGATCAGGCAAGTTTGGGAAACGCTATTTATGCCAATGCTTCTGTCATCAGAGCAGCTCCTGTTCTTGCAAAATGCTACAGGCCGAGCCTGGCATGAAGACATCAGATGGACTGTGGGGAGGGGTGTGGGGAGTGGCTCTTATGGACATAGCTGCTGAGGAAATAGGACAATTAGGGTCATAATTTGGGTACTCTCTGTTTTATCACCCCAAGCACTAGACCTTTGGTGTCCACAGTAATCCAGCAAAAACATCTACACAAACTTTGTGCTGACTTGAGTTAAACTGAGCCAGTGAAGCAACACAGGGTTTAGAGTGTAAAGCACACTACAGGTCATCCTCTGCACCTTCACATGCAACCCCCTCCGCTGTGCTCACAGCCACTCCTGTTGCAAATGACCACAAACTAAGGCTAAAGTGACACTGGCCAACTTCTAGAATACCTTCAGATGATTGGGTGTTATTTCCTATCCTGAGTACAACCCATCTGGATATAGGTATTTAATAATAAAATATTTATCAAGTTTCAAACCTACTTAAAGGAAATAAGCCGGGGCACCTGGGTGGCTCAGTCGGTTAAGCGTTTGCCTTCGGCTCAGGTCAAGATCCCAGGGTCCTGGGATCGAGCCCCGCATCGGGCTCCCTGCTCGGCGGGAAGCCTGCTTCTCCCTCTCCCACTTCCCCTGCTTATGTTCCCGCTCTCGCTGTGTCTCTCTCTGTCAAATAAATAAATAAAATCTTTTAAAAAAAAAAAAGGAAATAAGCCTGGGGTAGAAGCACCCCAAATGTATGAAACATTATTCAGCCTCAAAAAGGAAGGAAATTCTGAGACATGCTATAACACGGATGATCCTTGAGGACATTATCTGGAAATAAGCCAGTCACAAAAGGACAAATACTGTAATGATAGCACCTAGATGAGGTACCTAAGGTTGTCAAATTCATAGAGACAGAGTAGAATGGGGGTTGCCGGGGACTGGGTGGAGGAGGGAACAGATGGTTGTTTAATGAGCACGGAGTTTCAGTTTGGGAAGATGAAAAAGTTCTGGAGATGGTGACACAGAAATGTGAATGTACTTAATGTCACTGAATTTTACACCTAAAAATGGTTAAAATGGTAAATTTTATGTTTTATATATTTTACCACAATAAAAAAAGGAAGGAAGGAAGGAAGGAAAGGAAGGAAGAAAGAAAAAGAAAGGAATGGCACTGAAAAACTAAACCTCCTTCAGGATGAGAATTTGAAAGAAGGGAGTACGTATTCCTCAGAGAGCAGCCCAACAGAACTGAATCCCCCGACTGGCCCTACTGACTTGAGACTTCCTCGTAGCAACAGTTAATTCCATCTTGGCCACAAAGACACTCCTCACAGACCTTAGTCTCCCACTTGGAATTCGGCAAGTGTGTGACTCCATCAAGATCCTTGCACTCTAAAATAATACATGTGGCATTGTGGCAGCGTCAGTGGGTCCCCAAGTCATGTAACTCGGGCCAGCCTTGCCATCTGCTCCTCACTCAGAAGGGGACAATCTCATCAATATTAAAGTTGTCTAAGAAAAGTGCTTCTGGGTTCACCCACAGCTAAATTCCAGTACTGTCCAGTTCATGTCACTGATCATTTCCTTACAGCAAGCTTAAATCCTTCCAAATTTTATTTCAGAACAGACATTTCAAGAAAAAATAAGGCCTTCCTCTTTAATCAGATAGCTGTTATGAGCCGAAGTGTGCCTGGGGCCAAGTTTCTTGTTTTGTTTTTTCTGTGGCATTATCTCTGGAGAAATGCTTCATTTCTCCTCTTTCCTTTGGTTCTGAACCCCAAATACACATGTAAAACATCTTGAGTATTTTTAAATTTATGCCTGGGCCCCACCCCAGAACAAAGAAATCAGAATCTCTGAGCATAGGGTTGAGCCTGCCATATTTTTAGAAAACTCCCCAAGTGATTCGAATGTTCAACCAAGGGGGAGAGCCCCTGCTTCAGATCCTTGGTGATCCAAGTGTGCTGGAAGAACTAGCAGCTTCAGCACCCCCTGAGGCCATCCTGGACATCACTCCCACCCCAGGCCCACAGAATCATAACCTGTATTTTAACAAGATTCCCAGAAGGTTGGCATGCATATTAAAATTTGAGAAGTACTGCTTTGAAATTATCGACGGTTTTCCACTGTGGCTACAGGTAGGAGTTGATCAAGAAGTTTTTAAGTATGCAGCTCCTACCCTGAAGAGTCTGATGTACCTGGTCTGGGATGGGGCCTGAGCATTGCTAAGTTTCAAAAACCCTCCACAAAATTCTCAAACAGCTAGGGTTGAGAACTACTATCTTATATAAATGGCACATTAAAGTTCCTCATTTTACTCCATTTCTATATCTGCACTAATCCTCTCATGTACATTCAAAGGCCTACATCTGCCATCAGGTTACATCTACCAGGCTACAATAATATAACAAATTGAGAAGCCAGGACCTACCATTAGATAAACCACATGGAGTGTGCTTATTTGGTATGGCACTGAGCATTGCATAAAGTGACAAAGGCAGCCAAAACCCAGAGGCTGCCCAGAACATTATGTAATGTAAAGCAGGGCTGGGAAGGAGAACTAATGAATTCAGATGGTAATCACCAAGTGAATGTCTTCTACCAGGATGCCTGCTGGACTCTGGCAGGTGGTTTAAAGGTGGAGCTTCTACCCTCAGGTAATCTAGCAAAGAAAGAAGACCTACACAGAATACTTCAAATAAACTGGAAAAAGCTAAATGTGAGTCCCAAGTCACAGAGCAATGAGAGTGTGCTATTTTATTACAGAGGAGGTTCAAGAAACCCTTGTGGATAGGTGATTTTTAGCTGCTTTTTCAGAGTATGTATAATTTAAAGAATAGAAATGAGGCAGTAGGGCGCCTGAGTGGCTCAGTTGGTTAAGCATCTGCCTTCAGCTCTGGTCAAGATCCCAGGGTCGTGGGATCGAGTCCCGCATTGGGTTCCCTGCTCAGCAGGGAGTCTGCTTCTCCTGGTGGAGGAGGTGAACAGCAAGAATAATTATTTAAGGGGCGCCTGGGTGGCTCAGTCGTTAAGTGTCTGCCTTCGGCCCAGGTCATGATCCCATGGTCCTGGGATTGAGCCCCACATCGGGCTCCCTGCTCCGCGGGAAGCCTGCTTCTCCCTCTGCCACTCACCCTGCTTGTGTTCCCTCTCTCGCTGTGTCTCTCTCTGTCAAATAAATAAATAAAATCTAAAAAAAAAAAAAAAGAATAATTATTTAATGTCTAATACCCAGAGGGAAATAGAGGTATGTATGGGAAGCAAAATGCACAAGGATGGTTTCTGTTATGGCAATTTTTATGTAGAGGGATGTGAGAGTGCATCTCCAACTTCTTAAAACTGTTTGCAACATTTGACTTCACCTTTTCACTTGGAGGACTTGATTCTAAGAAGGATGGCACAGCGAAGGAGACAGACACTCCTCCTCAACAATACTCACTGCAGTGGGAAAATTGAAAAAAACAAGCAAACAAACCCAAATGCCCAAGAATAGGGCTGGTTGAAAACATGCTGATTCAAGAAAACAAAATAAAAATAAAACAAAACGAACAAACAAAAACCTGGTAAACCAAGGAGGTAAGAGAATATGAAATGCCATGAGCAAACGATCACTATGTATCATGAAGTGAAATACGGCGGGTTACATCACAATGATCTACCATGGTGATGAGCAGGAATCTTTACAGGCTGTGTACCCAGGGAAAGTCACACCAAACTTATACAAGAGAGGGCAACCACCCACTTGGCACTATTCAGAAAGACACCTCACCAAGAACACATTCAGTGTTTACAGAAGGTCGACTACCGACAAGAAACTATGTTTTTAGATGCCTTACTTGTTCATAAATCAGGTCTCTACCCCAATTATACGTTTACTTTTGCCATCTGCACCCCTCCTTTGCCCTTAACTTGAAAGAGCAGAGGAGAGGAGAACTGCTTTCCTGAGCCTTCATCCTGTAGATGGCCAGGCACATGACTCATGGATGCCAATCCACAGCCAGGTGGCTAAGCTGGACTCCAAGAAGGCGTGAGACTAGTTCAGTGGGTCAGCTCAGCAGAGCCGCCACGGCACTGCTCTTGGAATCTGAGAGCAGGAATGTCCCAAACCCAGCCTCCAGGGCATGAGAGAGCAGCACTCGGGAGCCCTGTTTTCCCTTGACAAGCCACTTGGGCTCGAACAGCTCGAACTTCCTAGAACTCTTCTTGAATCTTAAGTCTTTACTCCCTGCTGCATCAAGCAAGCCTTCCTCCTCTTTGTTCAACAATGATCTTCCAAAAAACCCTGCTTGCTCCCATGATGCCCAGGATGGCTTTTAAGGGGCAGCAACAAGCAAAGCCTCCTGGTGTATTTAAAGGACTTACCATTTATATGAGTTTGCTCAGGCTGCCATAACAAAATATCCCAGACTGGGGGGCTTAAACAACAGAAATTTATTTTCTCACAGTTCTGGAGGCCAGAAGCCTGAGATCCAGGTGTTGGCAGGATTTGTTCCTTCTGAGGCTCTCTCCTTGGTTTGCAGATGGCCTTCAGCTTCCTGAGTATTCACATGGTCTTTCCTCTATGCCCATCTGCTTCCTAATCTTCTCAAAAGGACACCAGTCAACCTGGATTAAGGCTCATCCTTGTTTTACCCACAATTACATCTTTAAAGGCCCTATCTCCAGGGGTGCCTGGGTGGCTCAGTTAAGCCTCCGCCTCTTAATTTCGGCTCAGCTCATGTTCTCAGAGTCCCGAGATTGGGCTTCAGACTTGGGGCTTCAGGTTCCATGCTTAGTGGGGAGTCTGCTTGAGGTACTCTCTCTCCCTCTGCCCCTCCCCCCCACTATGCACGCACTCTCTCTCTCAAATAAACAAACAAATCTTAAAAAAATAAAGGCCCCATCTTCAATAGAGTCACATTCTGAGGTACAAGGGCTTAGGACTTCAACATATGAATTTTGGGGGAACACAATGCAACCCACCACACCATTTTGTCCCTAATTGCTCCACAGCTTGCTAGAGTGCCTCAAATTCCACCCAGGGTTTTCCTCTACCCACAGAGGAGAGCTCAGGCCTCTTCACCAATTGGCTCTCCATGGTCTTCAGAGCTGACCACAGTGATCCTCTCCGGTGCCATCCTCTACCAGCCCTAAAATCAGTCTTACCACCCCCCAACACTGCTTGGGGTACTCTCCTGCTCCCTTGAAGGCCTGCTTCCCCACTCACCAAGGAAACCACAGGCTCCTGCACACTTCTGCTTTTACCACATATGTTTAAACCACATCAGCTCTAAGTTCCTGGAAGTCAGGGGCATATTTTTCATGGCTTGTAGCCCCTTGGTTTCTTTTGAAACACCAAGTCTGAAGAATTTCCTAGGTATGAGTCCTATTGTATGTAGGTCACAAGCATGGGATCTCAGTTCCACAATCAGACCCACTGAGCAGGACTCCCTTAAAGAGGATGCATGGGAACCACTTACCTAGGGATGAGGGTGGTGGCTAGGCAGCTTCTAGGACAAGGGTTTCTAGAGGCCAGTGTGCAGTGACTGTGACCAGTGACAGTGAGATCTACCTGGAGCCATCGGCAGTGGGGTTTGGGGTTTCCATCGGACAAACCAAGCCTGCATCTCTGGCTTTCCATAAAACCTGTGAGTTTCCCGTTATCTTTCATAAATTACTTTCCTGCTCACACAGACTAGAGGAGGTCCTGCTGTTTACAGCTGAGAACTCCGTGACTCAGACAGTCCTGTTGACGTCCTTCCCACTGATCAGCACAGTGCCTGGCAGAGAGCAGCCACACGGGGTAGAATCGCACCTGGGTTAATGCAGGTATTCCAGAGCAGGAGAAAGATCCTGACCTTGTCACTCAGTGCCATGGTTAGAAAGGGCTCATCTGCCACTCATCAGGTGCTGGCAGGAAGGTGATTCTGCTTTCCCACCCCCTCACTCTCTGCCTCCCATCCCCAGGAGGCTGAGTGATGGGGAAAGGATGTTGTGAGCAGGGGTGAGGGCTGCTCACAGGGAGTGGGGAGAAAGGAAAACAAAATGAGCAGCCCTCCCCAGATGTCTTGCAGCCAGCTCTACCCAAACCTGCCAGATTGATTTTCAATGTTTGCTCCTATTTCAACTTCCATCTTTATAGACTGAATGGGTCTTATTTTTCCCTTTATTTTAAAATGTATTTTAGATGCACACACACATGCCTCTCTTCCACCTGTCTCCCAGTCTGTCTGTTCCTCTAGATTGAACTCATGGCTGCCACTGATTCAAGCTTGCTGGAAATGGTCTGCACATACATGTGTGTGTGCATGCTTTGTGGAACACAATTCATAGGGCATTACACACACTGTTCTTTCTGCATCTTGCTTTCTTCTCTTAGTGCTCTATTCTGTGTTTGCATGCCTTTAAGTCCTATTCCCACTTTTTAAAAGTTTTATTTATTTACGTTCTACACCCAGTGTGGGGCTCCAACTCATGCTCTTCTGACGGAGCCAGCCAGGTGCCCCATATTCTCACTTTTTAAACAACTTTTTCTTTTGAAATAATTTAAGACTCACAAGCAGTTGCAAAAACAGTACAGTGGGTTTCTGGGTACCATCACCCAGCTTCTCCTAGTGATACTATCTTAAATAATCATAGCACATTTTCAAAACCCAAAAACTCGACATTGGTACAGTTGTATAATAGTATAACTAAACTATAGACTTAATTCTGATTTCATCAATTTTTGTATGTGCTTTCTGGTTTGTTCAGTTCCCATTTAACACCATTCTACTTGGCTGTCTGGGCCTTCTCCACCATGTTACAGGGTAGGGTAAGTTGAGGGCCATGTGACATATCACACTGGCCCTGTCACTTGCCCAAAGTGACTTGGCCTTATGTCTCCTACGGGCCCCCCATGCATTCCGTCCCAGCTGCCCTCACCCTCCTTGCTGGCCGCGGACACCTCCAAACCTTTACCTAAATGTCACCCTCTCAGTAGGTCCTTTCCTGAGCAATTATACAACATCCCACCCACATGCCAGCCCCCACACACTACTTCTTCCTCACCTTCCCTGCTTTAGGTTTCTACAAAGCACAGATCATCACCTACCTAAGACACAGTGACCTACCTGTTCATTTGTCATTGCTTGCCTCCCCTCAGCTAGACTGTCAGCTCCTTTAGGGCAGGCATTTTGACTCTTTTGCTCATGGTTTTATTCTCAACACTCAGAGAAGTACCAGGCACATAGTAGGCGCTACTTGTTGAATGAGTGAATGAGTGACCAAAAAGTGTCCAGCACAGTTCCTGACACCCAACATGTGCACTGGAAATGGGAGCTATTGTTGCACTGCTGCTCTTGTATAAATTGAGACCAGTGATACCAGCCACCAGGCTTGCAGTGAGATTTAAATTAAGCCATGCATGTGGAAGGGGTGATAGAAACTGTAAAGTGCCATGCAAATAGGGGCTGAGAATTATTATCACAAAACTGTTTGTTGATAACCTGGAGACTTGGTTCATTTTTTGGACCAGTCCCTGGGACTCAACAGAGCTGTCTCCCCTGTCACGGATACTCAGGCTATGTGATAGCCTATCACAGAGTAACTACAAGCAGACTAGTTTGCCCCTGACAGGATGCAAAGCTCGCACTCCGTGTTCTGCCCCACCAGATGCAAATGCTTGTGAAGGAGCACACACGGTCTGCACTTGCCCCAGGACCCTCTCTCAGAGCCAGCCTCTTCCTCTAGTCACTGCTGGCCCCAGGACATTTGCCATGCCCTCCCAAGCTCCAACTGTCGGGAGAGAAAATATTCCATTGCTCTCCTCTGAAATGGACTTTCAAGGCCGCAGACAGTGTTGTGCCAATATATTTAATATTGCTACAGTTAAAAAGAACAAAGTGAAGAAACTCTCCTGGGAAGTGGGCTTGCTTGGCAGCCAGGTCTTTATGGGGAGTAGTGTCCTGCTGGGGCTACCACATTCTGGGCTGTGATGCTCGGCATCCGAGTATACGGACAAACCCACTACTTGCTCTGATCTGTGAATCCACAGGGTTGTACCAAACTTCCAAGAAACCCATAGATGAATGTCGACCTACCAAGTTCCCCTCATCACACTGACAAGGGGAATGAGGAAAGGAAGAACACGTATGGAGAGGCTTCCCTGTGGCAGCAAAGAGATTTTCCCTGTGAGGTCACCAAGTCTTCTCACTTGAAGAAAGAGAATGATAAGGAAAGAGAAGACCCTCTCACTATCTATCACAGCTCATAAATGAGAGTATCTGAATCACAACTCTGATCTGCTTGCTCCCAGCATTCACTCTCGGCTGTATCTCATGGTCTCTGTTGATCACAGTCTCCTCCTTTAGAAAATGCTGCCTGAGGAGCTGGGTGAATGCAGAATCAGAGCAATATTTGTGCACAGGTTAAGAAAGAAGTAGGTTCTAATCCAAGTTCTCAAAAGATTGGCATGAAAAATAATGAGAGACTGTGTCTCAAGATTCAGCCCAGAGCCTGATAAAGGGTGATGTCATTTATTTTTTATTTTTATTTTTTTAAAGATTTTATTTATTTATTTGACAGAGAGACACAGCAAGAGAGGGAACACCAGCAGGGGGAGTGGGAGAGGGAGAAGCAGGCCTCCTGCGGAGCAGGGAGCCCGATGTGGGGCTCGATCCCAGGACCCTGGGATCATGACCTGAGCCGAAGGCAGACGCTTAACCACTGAGCCACCCAGGCGCCCATGATGTCATCATTTTTTATAGAGGCAGGTAACGCCAAGCAACAGCAGCTTGCTGCATCCCTCCACCTCCACCCCCCCCACCCCCCGCCCCAGAGTCTGGTGGCCCAAGCCTCCTCTACTCTGGGAAGTGTTGGCAATGCTCTGCTGGATTTTGTCTCTGTGATGTACCATTTGCTTTCACACTGAGGGCAGTGCCACAGCCACAAGCACGAGGCCACACTTCACTGGGAACACACCCTTTCCATCATGAGGTCCGTCTGCAGCTGGTGATTCTGGGGAAAAGGGAAGGTCGGAGCAGCTGCTTTCTAGAAATGGATGATCTCAGTACATGTAGGTTTTTACTTGCTAATTTTCTCTCAGAAGTAGCTTCAATTTCACATTTTATGAGATACCATGTGACATCTTGTCATATCTACTGGGTAAACATCTTTCCTGATGATCCCCAAGCATTGCTTCCCTGTAGTTCACAGATAGGCCTTTGAGAAAAGGTGGGCAAAGTATTGGCACATGCAGGAGTCTTGATACGTTGATTTGATAAATATTCATCGAGTGCCCATTCGGTGCCTTCTGATTGCACAGCAACTCCTTCCTTTCAAGTTCCAATCCAGGATTATTTTATTTTCAGAAATACAACTTCCCTTACTGTAACCCAGGGGGATTCACGTTTGCTAAATTGATAGGTGGTTGGTCTTTTAATTTAATTAACATAGACTCCTCCCTCCCATGGGAGACAGATGATACAGAAAAAACACTGCTTGGCCCTTTATGTGTATCTATTCTTTTTGCCAAGTCCATTTTACAAGTGAGCCTTTAAAACGTTTATTGTAATAAACTGTATTATGGCTTTTAAGCAGCAATGAGCAAGGCCTGAGACTGGGGGAAAATCCAGTGACTAGCTAGTAAATCGCAGAGTTCCATACACTGTCAGAGGGAAATGACTATAGTCTCAGGGAGCAGGGCAAAGGAGAGAGGAACAATGAGGGTGGGTGCACCTCACATCATCAACTGAAATATAGAAATAGTGGGATGAGCCTACTTACCTCCCAGGGCTATTGTGAAGACTCAGGAAGTAACAGATGGCAAAGAGTGAACATAAAACACTCTATAAACTAGGTTTTCTATTCCCTGCTATAATTATGACAAAGAATGTTCAGGAGTTTTCTAGTGGACAACTATTGGTCTAATTTTTAATCTCTTGGGAAGAGCTGTCTTTGGAATAGGAAACACTGTTTTGCTAGCAGAGGCTCAGTCTTGCTGACATTTGATTGATCAGGTGGCAATGGGAGAGAACATGCTGTCCTCTCTCACCACCTAAAACCTAAAGACTGTTTTAAGATGGCCTTTACAAGCCAGGCTTTGAAATGGAATCTTCCTAATGGACATTGTTCCTATGGACAATTTCCCATGGAGCCCATAAAGCCAGGTAAGAGTGGTCATGGCACATTCCCCCCTGTGCCTCAGGTGTCCTCCTATCTTCTCAGTTGCTGTTTCTGGGAATTTGGGCTACTGTGGGAAGAGCTGCTACCTCACTGACTGCAGTTTGCCATGCAAAGGAGGGTGGACTCCAATAGGATGTCAGCCAGAGCATGAGCTCCTCAGCACCCCGTCTTCCACTGTGCCCACACTATCCCTGCCTGTCCATCAGCCCGCAAGCCCCCTGCCCCAGCTCTGCCCCCACAGAGCTGCTCAGCATTCAGAGAGCCACACACAGCCAGGTGGCCCTCCTTTGGACTGATGCCTCATCAGGGTTGGGTTCCTAGGATTGGTGGAGCCCCCTCTCCACCAGTCTCCAAGTCGAGTACTAGTTTCCTGTCAGTCACTCTCCCATCCTTTTCTAGAGCCCTCCCAGATTGTTATCACTTCTCTTAAACCTGCCATCCACCTGTGCCTCCTTGACACCCAGAAGATAATCTTGCTTCTTATCTCACAGAGAAGGGAGATGAGAACCGCCCCACCCGTCTATTCCATCAGCTCTCCCTCCAGCTCCCTGGCTCTACCAGAGGCGCCATCCAGATCCCATTCACCCCTACACATCTTCCCAGGGGCTTCCTCCTGCCTCCCTCATGACAGGTGGGCCTGAAAGGGCAGACGGAAAAATATCCAGTATATGAGAATTGTCAAGTTTCCAGCCAGGAAAGAACAATCCGCTCTGAAGGGCCACCCAACCCCGTCATTGTTTGATTTTAGAGTCTGCGGTGATACCCCATTGGCAAGACCAATTTCTGCACTAGTCAGGATCTTGTCATCTGTGTTAGAAAAATGGACTCAAATGAGCATCGGCAAAAGGACATGTTTTGGTTTCAAGTGTTCAGTCCAGAGGTGAAGAGGCTTCTGTATTTAGGATCTGAGACTGTCAGGCCTTACAGTTTTCACTCTCCAGAAACCAGAAAGATGGAGGCCGACCCTAGTCCATGTATTAATTTATGCAAAATAAGTATTTCCATTTACTTCTACAGGACAATAAGACAAATTCACTTCCACATGCCCAAAGATGCAACAGAGGCTGTCGCACAGCATTGGGAAGGGTGAACCCCTCTCTACACTGGGCAAGGGCGGCAGGGGGACAAAGATTCTGCAGTGTCAAGGGAACCTCACAGTGGGATTGTGAAGCCACTAGAAGAACAGCAAGAACTGCCACAGCTGTGGGGTTCTGGGGCCACCCAGCAACACTAAACGCCATGAGCCATGTCTACTGTGGGCTGGTGTCCGAAGAATGTTCGAAGCTAAGGAGCCCAAAAAGACTGCTGGCAAATGGTCTTTTTCTTTTCCCCTGTAAGGCAATTAGAAAGCTTATCAGAGGAGGGTGAAAACAACAGATAAAACGCTGAAGCAAAGAGGTGGTGCTACAGCAAACAGGTCTGGGATTACCGAGAAACAAAACCAGGCTTTGTTCCAGACAGAGGGGTGCCCCAGGCATTCCCTGGGAGCCTCAGAACTCGTTTGTCAAGTGGATTAAAGGCTATTTAGTCAAGGATCATGTGTTTACAGTTTAGAGCAACTACACAAAGACCCTGGAAGCCACTGCCTTCCTGACAGCCCCCTTTGCGAAGTTGGTCCTTGCCTTCTTCTGAAGATAAGGTGGTGACAATAAGGCTTTGGTGACAGGTAGCCTGTTCCTTCTTTCTGGGGTGCTATTCAAAATGTTGAACAATCAGCGTGACTCAACCACTGAGCCACAAGTACAGTTGCCAGCAGTCTGTGTGGGGTACCCTGCTGTGCCAGGTGTTACCTTTTCCGTTTCCAGGTCTACTCAGGTGTGGAGGGGCCAAGATATTCCGTCTGCATGGTGCGTGGAGGCACTCCAGGGACTCAGGGCAGGGCCTCTTATCCTCCAGCACATCTGAAAGGCTGCACACTGGCATCACCAGCCCTGATGGTCTCTTGTGAAAGAGCACCTGCAAAGTAAATGTGGCCACCAGCACGAGAGAAGAAAGTCACCAGCAGCCTTCGCAGTCTCCTTGTGACTAGTGCTGTCCAGAATCCCCTCAGGACAGAGGGCTAAGAGGTAGGAGTAGAGTGGAACCAACACATCAGGCCTCTTACAACTGCCTGCATGTACCGCCTCCCCGAGTTTTCATTGCAACCCTGCAAAACAGGCATTTTCACTCCCATTTTATTGGCGGGATAATTGAGGTTTAGAAGGACGAAGCAATCTTTCTAGGTTCTCCTGGTGGTAAGAAAGAGGAAGCATTTGAACCCAGGCCTGCTGACTCAGAGCCTGTGCTCTCTCTATAGTCTGACGCTGCACCCCACACGCATGTACCCGAAGGACCTGCAACAGCCGGATTCAAGTGAAAAGAACAAAAGCACCACGGAGCTGGAGCGCCAGGATGGCACTGCCACCTGGATGGGGCCTTCAGGCCAGTCTGTCCACTGCCCTCCTTCTCTCCCATCCTCCTCTCTTGACAATGTGTGTGAACCTCCCATGACCTTTGGCATTAGGGAATTCCAACCGAGGCTAACCAGCCTAATAACTTAGGATACAGCCCACCTGTTTTCATTTTTATTTTTCAAACCACCCTCCTTTAATAGGTGTTCACTGTGAAAATAAATGCTTGTCACACATAGTTACTAATCTTTGCCATGGTGGGCAAGGTAAAAAGGAACGTACTGCTAAATCCATGTGAGACCTAGGCAAGACGCCCACCCTCCCCAGGTCTTGTTACTAGGCAGAGAATGGCACTGGAAATGGGGAAGGGGAGGTAGGGGTCTCCATGCAGGAGAAGCAGTGCCCTGGCAATTAGTCATATGTGGACATGACCCTGAACAGACTGGCCAGCATCAGTGGCACGTGTTTTAGATGGTGGTCAGGGCTTACCTTCTGGAAAAGTCTGGGCCTTCACTCCTCAAGGCCAGTGGCCTGCAAATCTCAAGGAAAGTAGGTTAGTTCTGCTATAGACAAAGAGACTTAGGTCAGCAAGAAGGGAGCTTAGGTCAGCAAGCTGGGAGCACAGAAGCTTGAAGCAGTTTAACCCTTAACTCCTGATTGGAGTGCTGTTATAGTCTCAGATCCTCTTTGGCAAATGAGGGAGTCAGCTCTCTATTGGGGTGGCAAGCTCAAACGTTTACAGGAGCCAGACAGGTAACGTAACAAGCGAAGAAAAGACCACTTCCCCAAGTAAATTTGCTTTCTCTCATTTTTCTTGAAATGGATATCGCCTCTAGTCTATTTCACTTTATTTCAATTTTGACAGATACCTATGTATAACAAATACATTTTTGATGACCTTAAAAATAAAACAGTTATTTTAGCAGCAAAAATGAGTTTATTCAAGAATAGCAGAGAACTGCAACGTGGGACAAGCAAGCTATGGCAAAAACCATAGGCTAGTCCAAGAAAGGAAAGGAATGTTATTTTCTGGAGAAGGAAGAGGAAGTTGGGAGGGGTTGTTTTGAAGGAAAGTCCATTGCAGTAAAGCAAGAGTACAGGGTGATGACGGTTTCTCATTGGCTTTGTTGCTGAAGAGATGTAATGTACATTTCTCCCGTTGGTGCTTATAACTGATGATTCTTTCCTGTTGACAATTCTGCTGGGGTCTGAAGTGACAGTTTTTCCAGTAATTGATGCAGAGTGGTAGGGCTGGAGAGCTCCCCCTTCTGGTCTCCTGGCTCCATTTTAGTTAGGTTTCCCTTTATTAATTTTGTTTTTACTGTAAGAGGGAACTGGACGAATGTGATGATAAATGCCTGCTGCACTCAGCACAGATTTCAAAGACAATAGGAATGGTGGACATAGTGCTGGCCCAGGAAGAAAACTCTCACCCCTGGATTTCATACTTAGGCTCTTTCTAGAATGCTCTTCCCCCAGATATTCAGAGGCTTACTCCCTCACTGCAGGCCATAGCTCAGAATAGTCCTCTGCTTGCAACCTCTCCTTTCTTCCACACTGCTTTTTGCATTTCTTTTTTCTTTTAATTGAAATTCAATTAGCTAACATTAGTTTCTGATGTAGTGTTCAATGATTCATCAGTTGCATATAACACCCAGTGCTCATCACATCACGTGCCCTTCTTAATGCCCATCACCCAGTTATCCCATCCCTGTACCCACCCACACTGCTTTTTATTCATAGCATTTACCACTACCTGATAATATTTTATGTGTTTGACAGAGAGAGAGAGAGATAGCAAGAGAGTGAACACAAGCAGGGGGAGTGGGAGAGGGAGAAGCAGGCTTCCCGCCGAGCAGGGAGCCTGATGCGGGGCTCGATCCCAGGACCCTGGCACCATGACCTGAGCCCAAGGCAGACGCTTAACGACTGAGCCACCCAGGCGCCCCATGTGTTTATCACCTGCCTTGTCCATGTGCAAGTGGACAGTGCAAGTGCCATGAAGTGAAAACTGGACACATCTTGATCACTACTGTGATCCCAGCACCCAGAACAGTACTCAGCACATAGCAGGTACTCAACAACTATTTTTTTTTTAAGATTTATTTATTCGAGGCGGGGAGGGGCAGAGAGGGAGAGACAATCTAAGCAGACTCCCCGCTGAGTGCAGAGCCCGACTTGGGGTTCTATCTCATGGCACTGAGATTATGACCTGAGCCAAAATCAAGAGTCAGATGCTTAATGGACTGAGCCACCCAGGTGCCCCTCAACAAGTACTTTAAATCAATGAATGAATGAATATTAACAAGTTACTTTTGGGGTAAAGGGTTGGAACAGTGAGGGATGGAGGTTTCACTTTTCATTTTATACTTTCTGTACTATCTGAATTTTTCTAATCTCTTGCATATATTACTTTTTAAAAATACCAACATTGTGGGTACCTGGCTGGCTGTTGGTACAGCATGTGACTCTTGATCTTGGGGTCATGAATTTGAGCCTCATGTTGGGTGTAGAGATTACTTAAAAAAAAACCAATATAGATTATTGGAAAGTGGGATTTGGGACCAAATTATTTTCTTTGCATATTTCTATACTTTTAAGAATGTTAATAAACAGTATTTTTAAAAACGGGATAGTAGGACCTGCAGTTTAAATGCTGCCTTCTGGGGGCACCTGGCTGGCTCAGTCAGTAGAACATATGACTCTTAATCTCAGGGTCATGAGTTTGAGCCCCACATTGGGCATGGAGCCTACTTAAAAAGTAAATAAATAAATGCTGTTTTCTGTCTTTCCAACAAAGTTCTTTATGCAGAACTATTTAAGAGAAGAATACTGGTGTCTATGTAAGTGTCTTTTGCTGCTGAGATGGCCAAAAGCATTTTATTTTTTTAAAGCTCACTGTAAACTCCTGTAGAAGGAGGACTACACATGGCCATGGCTTTTTGCAAATACTGGGAAATCATAGCTAGGGGAGGGTATACTATTGGAAAACAAAAAGGACTAGTTTTAGACAGGTGTTATGAAGTGACTGTTTGTGTCTCTCCCCCTCCAATACATATTGAACTCCTATCCCCAAATATAACTATATTTGGAGACAGGGCCTTTGTGGAAGTAATTAAGATTAAATGAAGTCATGAGGATGGGAATTCCAAGGTAGGATTAATGCCTTTATAGAAGAGACACCAGAGAGCGCCCCCTCTCTTTGAACAAGCACACAAAAAAGAGATCATGTGAGCAAACAGCAAAAAGGCTGCTGTCTGCAAGCTGAGGGCAGAGGGTTTGGAATTGTGGAGGCCAAGGGCAGGCTGCCCCAAGATGGGATATTTTGGTACATGGATTATTTTGAGCTGAAGGCAATCGAGACCCTGTGGGCCCAAGAGAAAATTTTGCCCCTCCCTTAACTACATAGAAGAATCTAAATTGGTTCTTTCCTAGAATAAGGGTTATTAGCAAAGATAAGTTTTATTTGAGTGACCCATCTGCATAGCAGACCAAACAGCTAATTACCAAACACCTGCTTTTTTTTTTTTTAAGGATTTTATTTATTTATTTTATAGAGAGAGACACAGCGAGAGAGGGAACACAAGCAGGGGGAGTGGGAGAGGGAGAAGCAGGCTTCCCATGGAGCAGGGAGCCCGACGCGGGACTCGATCCCAGGACACTGGGATCATGACCTGAGCCAAAGGCAGACGCTTAACGACTGAGCCACCCAGGCACCCCTATCTGCTCTTCTTCTTACTGCCCTGTAAATTGTATTCCTTAAATCCCAGACCCCTACCCCTTCTCCTTAGTTCAGAATGCCATATATACCTCATTTTGCCTGCCTGTCTTTGGAATTTCCATGTCTATGTAGATTTCCTTTACATATGCTGTTAATTTTCTCCTGTTACTCTGTCTTGTGTCAATTTGATTCTTAGTCCAGCTAGAAGGCTCCTTGAAGGGGACAGGAATTCTTGCTCCCTCACAGGGATAAAATCCACCCTGCCAGCACCTTGATCTTGAACTTCTCAGCCTCCAGAACTGTGAAAAATAAATTTTTATTGTTTAAGCCTCCCAGTGTGTGGTATTTTGTTATGGCAGCCCAAGCAGACTAATATAATAGAAAGGAAAACAGTAAGTTCATTGTTAAGTTCCATTCATGCTTGAAGTAATTAACAACAAGTACACTATCCATAAAATTCTGGGAGAAGTGAAAATGGTATTAGCTCTATTATGTATTCATAAATATATTCTATTTATTGCACAATAAATAAACATACCTAGGTTGAGGTGATATTTGAGGACATGGCTGCCTTTCCTCCTCAGTTAACTTCACACTGGTTGGTCAACACATGTGCCATCTTCCCAGCTTCTTGGAAAGGTGCCTCTCTTTTCCTTCAGGCCCAGGTGCTCTATTCCACAAAGCCCAAGCTCACATCCCATTACAGGATCTAATCCCTATTGGTTTCTCCAGTCATCTTTACTTTACCTTTATCTTCCTTCCCACCTGCTACACTACTGGAAAAGAAAAACAGTGAATAAAGAGATTTCCTTATCTGGTTTGTCCTGAATTTAAAAAGAGGAGGAATTAAGGTAGATAAATAATGATAATATTTAAGGTAGAGAAACATGAAGCCCTGTGTCTATTTCCCTCAAATCAACTGCACAATAACAGGATGGTATGGACAAATGTTAGCCAATGAGGCTTGCCCCTTCCTCCCTCCCTACTCTACTTCCTTGTACCCCAAGGCTGAGGGTAGGGTACTTCCTGCAGTAATTCAGAAAGAAGTGACTCAATGTTCAACTGTTAATTTCAAAATGAGACTTTCACAGTCCATGGCAGAGGTAATAGCTTTAGGAGAAAAAGGCTTTGGGGGCATTAACAAATCCAATTCTTAGCTTGAGCACTAGGCACAGTAAAATACCTAATACCAGGCAGACTAGATGAAGATCCCATAGCCCTGGGAAAAGAGAGAGTTGGAGAGGGGAGCAATAGATTGAGTCACTGATTGGGGTCCCTGAAAGGGAGCCCTTGTCCTACCCATTACCCAACCCAGGACAGGCAGCAGAGAAAAGGGTGTGGGCCATAGAATCCTCAGGTAGGTAGGGCGGTCTCTGAGCAGGAAAGGAAAGTTGTACTCAATTCTCATGGGGCTCAGGGAGAGCAAGCCCGGTCTCTAAGTGTCCCCACCCCACTGCACATGGCGACAGCAGCACTATGGGGCAACAGCTGCTCTGTTTCCTGGGCTCCCAGGGTGGTGAAGGAACCAACCCTCTTGTGGCCTCTCAGAGGACATCGGGCCTGCAAGAGCCTTGCAGCGAAGACAAACAGAACTACTAGTGCATGGAGGGATATTTTTGGAAACAGTTCCAATATGTTTTCATGTACTGTATGACCTTCCCCAGTCATCGAGTCAGGGATAAAGTGTTTTGAGTTCCTACCAAGACAATGAGCTTTAAGGTCAGGCCTGGTTCAGAAAGAGATTCAAGGTTCTTTAAGATTAGGATAGCACACATCTGGGTTTCTATCTATTGTCTCACATTATTAAGAAGAGCCCCCTTTGACCTTTTTGGAGTGACAGAAATGTTCTACATTTTTATTGTGCTCGTTATATGACTCTACTCATTTGCCAAAACTCATCCAACTGACCACTCAAAAGTCTATAGATTATACCTCTAAAATGATTTTTTAAAAAATATTTATTTATTTCAGAGACAGCACATGCGAGTGGGGGGCGCAGTTGGAGAGGGAGAGGGAGAGAAGCAGACTCCCCACTGAGCATGGAGCCTGACTCTGGCCTCCATCTCAGGACGCTGAGATCATGACCTGAGCCTAAATCAAGAGTCAGACGCTTAACCAACTGAGCCACTGAGGCATCCCTCAGAACTGATTTTTTATAAAGACACAGTATGCTGAAACTAGTGAGTGGAAATTTAATGAGCAGAATATTATATCAACTAAAAGTAACTCCTCCAAATTGCTTATTAATTACAATAAAAAAAGAGCAATTTCAATGGAGGCTAAGTGATACTACCTAACCAAAGAATCAAATCTAGGGGCACCTGGGTGGCTCAGTCGGTTAAGCGACTGCCTTCGGCTCGGGTCATGATCCCAGGGTCCTGGGATCAAGCTCCGCGTCGGGCTCCCTGCTCAGCAGGAAGCCTGCTTCTCCCTCTCCCACTCCCCCTGCTTGTGTTCTCCCCCTCCCTCCCCCTGCTTGTCTCTCCCTGTCAAATAAATAAATAAAATCTTTAAAAAAAAAAAAGAAGAATCAAATCTAATTGCCAAGGTTGGGGTTAAAATGAGCCTCCTGCTATGATGCCCTGAGGACATTCCTTTGTGGAATTCCTGCCAAAAATGTGTATCTTTATCTAATCACAAGAAAACATCATGTGGACATATTTTACATAATAGCTGGCCCATACTCTTCAAAATATCAAGGCCATGAAAGATGAAGAAAGGCTGAGGAACTGTTTCAGATTAAAGGCAACTAAATAAATGTGATCCTACATCGGATCCTGGACTCAAATCTAGAATATCTAGACAACTGGTGAAATTCAAATATAGGGTGGATTAGACCATTATTTTATCAATGTTAAGTTTTCAGGATTTTGGGGTGCCTGACTGGCTCAGTCAGTGAAGCATGTGACTCTTGATCTCAGGGTAATAAGTTTGAGCCCTGCATTGGCTGTAGATTACTTTAATCTTTTTTTTTTTAAAGTTTCAGGATTTTGATAAATGTACTGAGGTCATGTTTAAGAAAAAGGCCATTGTTCTCAGGAAATTCACACAACTATCCATGGAAAAAGAGGCATGATGAATGCACATTACTCTCAGATTGCTCAGAGACAGAGAGAGGAAATGATAACTTGAATGGGGACATAATGTTAATAATTGGTGATTCTGGGTGAAGGGTATACAGGATTTTTTTTTCTTTTTTTTACTATTCTGGAACTTTTCTGTAAATGTGAAATTAAATCGAAATTAAGTTTTAAAAAGAGTCCTTTGTGGGGCGCCTGGGTGGCTCAGTCGTTAAGCGTCTGCCTTCGGCTCTGGTCATAATCCCAGGGTCCTGGGATCGAGCCCCACATCGGGCTCCCTGCTTGGCGGGAAGCCTGCTTCTCCCTCTCCCACTCCCCCTACTTGTGTTCCCTCTCTCACTGTGTCTCTGTCAAATAAATAAAATACTAAAAAAAAAAAAAAAGAGTCCTTTGTAATGGTCAGTAAGCACATGAAAAGATGCTCAACATCTTTGTCATTAGAGAAATGTAAATCAAAGCCACAGTGAGATACCACTTCACACTCATTAGGATGGCTATAATCAAAAAGACAGATAAAAGCAAGTGTTGCCAAGAATAAGTAGACACAGAAACTGGATGTTTCTCAAAACATCCTTTTTCCTTAAAAAGTCAAACAGAGTTACCATTTAACCTAGCAATTCCACTCCTAGGTATATACCCAAGAGCATTAAAAACAGTTACTCAGATATACACTTGTACATTACCATCTTTTTTTTTTTAAGATTTATTTATTTATTTGACAGAGAGAGACACAGCAGGAGAGGGAACACAAGCAGGGGGAGTGGGAGAGGGAGAAGCCCGCTTCCCGCGGAGCAGGGAGCCTGATGTGGGGCTCAATCCCAGGACCCTGGGATCATGACCTGAGCCGAAGGCAGATGCCTAATGACTGAGCCACCCAGGCGCCCCTCCAACTTATCTCTTAGACAAAAGACCCTGTGGGCAAAGCATCCCCAGATGGAAACTGAACTACTCACTCAAGCAGTAAGGATGGTCCTGAGCTGAGAAGACCCTGCTTGATTGACCCCAAGACAACCTGACCAACCTGACCATAACTGCCCAGCTGCATGCACCCAGTGACCTTTGCCCCACCTTTTCCTTATATAAACCTGTAAGTATATTTAGCACTTTGAAGACAGTCTTTTGAGACGCTAGTCTGCTGTCTTCCTGGTGTTGGCCTCACTAAATAAACTCCTTTCTTATTTCACCCCTGCTAGTCTTTCTGCCTGTGGATTTTGTCAGCGGCAACTGGCCGAACCTGGTCCTTTTGGGACCCTCTGGGACAGGTGCTCTTGCACCCCACGCAGCAGCTATAGATCAAAAGAGACCACATGGCCAGAGACAATGAGTGTCTCCCCAAAAACATGAGGAGACAGGAGTCTGAAAACCACATGGGCACCCGCTCCAAAATCTTGACTCGGTGTAATCCCTATAACCTAAGCATGCCCTGGAGAACAGGAAAAAATTCCCCAAAAGGGCTGAGATGAAATTATCTACCATCCCAGTGGGATGGGGACTTAAAATGAAAACTAAGTCGATGTGTGCAAAGTAACAAGATGCCCTTTCTTTTGCTCCTCATTTGGGGCACTGTAATATTGTGATTTATAATAAGAAATATATATTTGGTCTTTATCCCCACTCCTAGCACAGAGTTTGTAAAACCCTTGGGATTTCCTAAGTGATAAGAGCAATGAAGGTGTCTTTTGTTATTCATAACAAGCCCCTTTCCACTACATCTATATTTATGTTAATGAGGTG
Organism: Neomonachus schauinslandi; assembly: GCF_002201575.2. Lineage (NCBI taxonomy): Eukaryota > Metazoa > Chordata > Mammalia > Carnivora > Phocidae > Neomonachus > Neomonachus schauinslandi. Next base: position 115,362,595 of record NC_058408.1, read on the forward strand.
ACTTTTGAAAGCCCCTAAGTGTGCGGATTGATTGCTAGGGGAACCAACTTTGTTGTTAGAGGTTATTAGAGGCTTGACCTCAGGGGAAGGGAGGAGCTGGAGGCTGAATCAATCACCAATGGCCATGACTTAATCAACTATGCCTATGTGATAATGAAGCTTCCATAAAAGCCCAGGAATTGTGGGGGGGGGACGGTTCTGAAAGCTTCTGGGTTGGTGCAGGGAGGTGCAGGGAGAGTGGCACCCAGAGAGGGCATGAGAAATCACGCCCTTCCCCACATACTTCGCCATATGCATTTCTTCTATCTGGCTGTTTCTGAATTATATCCTGCAAAGGTCAGTGGAACTACCCCAGGTCAGTGGGGTCACGCTCAAACTAGTCTGGGTGGTCTGGACCAGCAGAAGGTCTTGTCAGGGCAGTTACTATTGCTTGAGGGGTGCTTCAGTTTCCATTTGCGAGAGTTAAAAGATAAGCTGGAAAGAACTTAAGGAAAAATGTGGGCAAAGGTCAGTGAGTATAAGCAAGTGGGCAGTTAAGGTCAGGTCTTGGAGTCTAGCTGGTGACACAATGAACATGAGGGTACATACATCTTCATGAATTAGTGTCCACATTTTCTTCAGATAAATACTGAGATGTGGAATTGCTGGATATGTAGTTCTATTTTTAATTTTTGAGGAAATTCCATACTGTTTTCCATAGTGACTGCACCAAATTACATTCCAATCAACAGTGCACAAGAGTTCCCATTTCTCCATGTTCTCATCAGCCCTTGCTCTTTCTTGCTATTTTTTGTGTTTTTTATTTATTTTTAAAGATTTTATTTATTTTTTGACAGAGAGAGAGACAGCGAGAGAGGGAACACAAGCAGAAGGAGTGGTAGAGAGAGAAGCAGGTTTCCGCTGAGCAGGGAGCCCGATGTGGGGGTTCGATCCCAGGACCCTGGGATCATGACCTGAGCTGAAGGCAGACACTTAATGACTAAGCCACCCAGGCACCCCTATTTTTTGTTTTTTGTTTTGTTTTTAACAGGTGAGATGATATGTCATTGTAGTTCTGATTTGCATTTTCCTGATGATTAGTGATGTTGAGCACTTTGTCATGTACCCCACTGGCTATCTGTATGATAGATCTGCCCAGTTTTTACTTGGATTGTTCGGGGTTTGTTTGTTTTTTTTTGCTATTGAGTTGTGTGAGTTCTTTATATATTTTGGATATTAACCTCTTATCAAATATATATCAGTTTTGCAAATTTTTCCCATCCCGTAGGTTGCCTTTTCATTTCACTGATGTTTTTCTTCCTGTGCAGATGCTTTTTAGTTTGATATAGTCCCACTTGCTTATTTTTGCTTTTGTTGCCTTTGCTTTTGTGTCTTTAATGCATTTTGAGTTAATTTTTGTGTATGGTGTAAGATAGTAGATCACCTTCTTTGACCTTTTAAGATGGCAACTTATATTATCAAATTCCCTTTTGTTGGAAGACTGTTGCATACTTGGAAAAAAGACATGTTACTGGCCTATTGTTATTTTAATGTGCTTCTGGATTCTGTTTGCTAATACTAATTTAAGATATTTGCTTTAATATTCTCAAAGGTTGCCCTCTGATATGTTGTTATTGCTGTAGTCATCTCTGTGCCATATTTCTCTGTTTGGGGTATTCCTCCAGAGGATGAAATCCTAGTTGCTCTGCTCCAGGGGGAGATATGGAAGAATATTGTGACTAGAAGGAGGCCAGCCTAGACAAGGAAGGGGTGGGATAAATTTGCCTTGAAATTAAGCCATGATGAAGAATAGTCAGGCAGAAAGCATAGGTCATCTACATGTATTTAAAAACGATGAAGAAAAAAAAAGGTAGCATCAAGCTTAATGGTAAAATAATGAAAGAATATCCGTTTAAGTCAGGAACAATATAAGAATGCTCATTCTTACTACTGTTAACATGGCTTTGGAGGTATTAACAAATGTATTTAAATAAGAAAAAGAGGTTTAACATTGGAGGGAAAAAGATGGCAAAGGTATCATTATTTGTAGAAAACACCTTTATTTACCTGAAAATTCAGAACCACCACCAACAAAACTATTATAAGCAAGATGACAATTTAACAAAACGGTTGTATACCAAACTAATGTACAATGATCAAGAGGTTTCCTAAATAAGACAACCTACTGGATGTGAGAAAATATTTGCAAATGGTATATCTAATAAGGGGTTAGATCCCAAGTATTTAAAGATACAACTCAACACACAGAAAACCAAATAAACCAATTTAAAATGTATAATATCTATAGAAAGGAAACGTCAAAATTCCACCAGAGAATGGAATGGCAGACTAAGAACCTCCAAAAATCCACTCCCCCCATAAAAGCAATGAGAACTCTGGCAAAAAATTTCAAAATCAACTTTTTCAGAACTCTGAAGATTAACCAAAGGCTCGCAACAATCCAAGGAACATTTAATCAAGAAAAAGGGCTGAATCCCAGTAAGAACAGGGAGCTTTTCAGAATTATAACTTGCCCTATTCTGATCCCCTTCTTCCCGGCTCTATGGTAGCTTTGAAAGCCAACAGCCTCATAACATAGTAGCTGTGGAACCCAGCTACCTAGCAACCACTGGAGAGAATAGACAGGTTTGGGGCTCCTGAAAAAGCCCACTCCAAGAGAATTACATAGTTTGACCTTTTTAGAGGCTCCTGGAAATTCCCACTCACAGGGCTTATCTTTATTTGACCTCATTCAGAGCTTACTCACTGCGAAAGCCTTTTCCTGGAACATTTGTTTAAAAAAAGAAAATCAGTAGTGGCTGTTTAATATTGAAGGTACATGAAAAAGGGTAACAGTTATAGAGCAAAGAAGAGACTGCCCAAAAACTGAAAAGGAAGTGTGGGGAATGAGATGTCCATAAAAGACTTTGAAATATGCCAACACATTCCTGTGGAGCTAGAGGCCATTTGATGTACAAGCCAGTGCACATGCCCAGGAAAGACTTGAAAAGGCTCTAATCTTTCACCTCTGGTTAGTGTTGAGGCTCTGTATAAGCAGGAAGTGAAGGCTAAGCCTGAGTTGTAAATTGCCAGATTTAGGGTTTGCCCTAACACATAGACACAGACCCCTTGGCAAAGGCTGGGAAACTGACTAGTGCCAGGCATTTAAGGAATCTCTGTCCAATCACTGGCTAACCCCTAAGTTAAGTGAGCAGAGACTTTAGTGGCCACACATGACAAAGAAAACAGACTACAAAATTAGTACAGGAAAGTCACTAAACAAACACATAACAACAACCACTGCACCAAACATTAACTAAAAAAATCCTGGATGGTAGATATCTGACTTACAGAGTTGCCAAATTATATTATTTAAAATGCCTGGTTTTCAATGAGAAATGATGAAATAAGCAACAGCACACTGTTGCTAGTAGTTTTTTGGTGGAGTCTTTCAGGTTTTCTATATATAGTATCATGTCATTTATAAACAGTGAAAGTTTTACTTCTTCCTTACCAGTTTGAATGTCTTTTCTTTTTTCTATTGTCCGATTGCTGTGGCTAGGACTTCCAGTATATGTTGAAGTGGTGAGAGTGGACATCCTTGTCCTGTTCCGACCTTCGGGGAAAAGCTCTGTTTTTCCCCATTGAGTATGATGTTTGCTGTGGGTTTTTCATATATGGCCTTTATTATGCTGAGGTATATTCCCTCTAGATCTACCTTGTTGAGGGCTTTTATCATGAATGGATGTTGTACTCTGTCAACGCCTTTTCTGCATTTATTGAGATGATCATATGGGTTTTATCCTTTCTCTTATTGAAATGATGTATCACATTGACTGATTTTTGAATATTCAAACACCCTTACATCCTGGGAATACAACCCCCTTGATCGTGATGAATGTTGTTTTTTTCATTGTATTGTTGGATTTGGTTTGTTAATATTTTGTTGAGGATTTTTGCATCTACATTCATCAGGGATACTGGCAAGTAGGTCTGTTTTTTTGTGGTGTCTTGCTACTTAATTTTTTTGAAAAAGATTTTATTTATTTATTTGACAGAGAGAGAGAAAGAGAGAGAGAGTGCACAAGCAGGGAGAATAGCAGGCAGAGGGAGAGGGAGAAGCAGGCTCCCTGCTGAGCAGAGAGCCCGATGTGGAACTTGATCTCATGACTTCAGGATCATGACCCAAGCCAAAGACAGACGCTTAACTGGGCCACCCAGGCGCCCCAATTTTAAGAGCTCTTTAATATCCCCCTAACATGTTAGTGATATTAGCCATTTGTCCGTTATATATGTTGCAAATATTTTCTCCTGGTTTGTCAATTGTCCTCTGACTTTGTTTATGATGGCTTTTGACCATGAGAAATGTTTTAATGCAAATTTATCAATTTTTTTTATTATTCTGAATTTCAAGTCATAGTTAGACTTTCCCTACACTGAAGGTAAAGAGGAAGTCATTCGTGTTGTCTGCTAGTACTTGCATAGTTTCAGTTTTTGCATTTAGATCTCTAATCCAGTTAGAATTTATTTATTTATTTATTTTTTAAAGATTTTATTTATTTGACAGAGAGAGACAGGAAGAGCTGGAACACAAGCAGGGCGAGTGGGACAGGGAGAAGCAGGCCTCCTGATGAGCAGGGAGCCCGATGCGGGGCAGACGCTTAACGACTGAGCCACTCAGATGTCCCAGAATTTATTTTTATGTGAAGTGTTAGGTATGGTTCTACTTTTATCTTTCCCCAAATAGCTACTCAGTTGTTTTCAGCACTATTTTTTAGAAAGTCCATTTTTGCCCCAGCAGCTTGAGATGACCCTTTACCAATATTCCAAGTTTCCAAATGTGCCTCGGTCTATTTTGGGGCTTTCTATTCTATTCTATTCTGCTGGTCTGTTTGTCTACTCATGCACTGATACTGCACAGTTTTGTTATAGAGGCTATATTTATAGTATGTTTTCTTGTCTGATAAGGCTAGGGCTCCTCAGATTTTCCTTTTCGTTGTTTGCCAAAATATTTTTGCATATTTGTTTTTTTCTATATTGTATTCTTGCTGAAAATGCATAGCCTGCATTTAATCATGAGGACACTGAGGGAAATTGTATATAAGAATTGGCTAATATTCTTCACAAAAACATTAAGGTCATGAACAAAAAAGAAAGATGAAGGAATTTTCCAGAATTAAAGGAGAGTAAGGAAACGTGACAAATGTACTATGTGGTCCTAGATAGATAAAAAGGACATGGGACAAGTGACAAGTTTAAATGAGGTCTATAGATTATATAATAATAATGCATCAATATTACTTTACTGGTTGACTGTACTAGGTTTATGTAGGTTATAAACATTTGGGGAAACTGGGTAAAGGATATATGGGAATTCTTTGTAATATTTTGGCAATCTTTTTATAAACCTGAAATGATTTCAAATTAAAAAATAAAAACATTTGGGGCGCCTGGGTGGCTCAGTTGTTAAACGTCTGTCTTCGGCTCAGGTCACGATCCCAGGGTCCTGGGATCGAGCCTCATGTCGGACTGTCTGCTCAGCGGGAAGCCTGCTTCTCCCTCTCCCACTCCCTCTGCTTGTGTTCCTGCTCTCACTATCTCGCTCTGTCAAATAAATAAATAAAATCTTAAAAAAGAAAATAAAAACATTTAAAGATGAGAAAAAATTTAATTATACATAATAAATATTTATTATATTTATAAAATACTGGAATATTACATATAATCAATCTCTTTGCCAAACGTAGGAGTTACAGACTTGTTACTGGCAAGAGTGAAGCAAATGGGTGAGCAAAACTATTGTGATATAGGAGCATTTCCTAGTTTAGCTTTCATTAAACTGTCAGTGCAGGAACTGGATTCTTAGGAAGGTTACAATGTTTCCTGATAAGACTTGCCAACCGCTTCTGGGAATGATGTTGGCATTACTTGAAGGTGCAGACCAGATGGCCTGCCTTCTGATGCATTTGGGCAAGTAGCAGAGGCAAGGGAGGTTGGATAAATATGTGGAAGGGTTATTTAATGTGATACAGTACCAAAACTCTAAGGACTTGCAGCTAATTTAAAATTCCAACTTTTGAACCTTTATCCAGGCCACCCTAGAGTTAAAGCCTTGACTCACTCTCAAACTCAGAAAAAGAGAGCTAAATGATTAACAGAGGCAGGGAGAAAGGCTGTGGTAAAAATGCATTCCTGATGGCCCAGAAAGTGCTGCTTGCTGACATATAAAGTCAGAGTTTAGTATCAGCAAGCAAAGCTGCTTGATTCCTATATAACTCATCAGCCTCTGTCACTCTGTATGTGGATCAGCTTTTCTGCCCAGGTCAGAGAGCAGGGATCCCTTAGAGGAGCATGTTGTACTTACTGTGGGGTGCCTGATGTCTGGGTTTTCTGACTGGGAAGCATTTCTGACTCACCTCATGTGGAGCTTCTGAACTGCCCGTTCTTGGAGAAAATCTTTTCTCCGGTACTTCAAATGACTCTTAGAAGAACCATGGCTTGCCCACTGGAGGGGCCTCTGTAAAATAAAGCGGGTTGGCTAGACTTTGTTTTCAAGAAAGTAGAATTAGAAAATCAATCCTTACATTACATGTAACACATTTGATGGTCAGCCTCACACATGGATATTTTAAATCTGGGGGTATTTCAGTGCGACATCTGAGAGCTATGCATTATAAAAACAGAAAAGCATGTACTCTTTTTTTTTTTTTTGTCAGCTTTCTTAGCCTGTGATACCCTAAAGATGCAAAATTAATCATACTGAACAGAGAAAACATAACAAATTACTTAATACCTTTGACTTGAATTCTACCTTTATTAAAAAGGCAAGCAGCTAGTGGTTTACATTATTGTGTGTTGTACCTTAAATTAAGTTAGAAACTGTTATAAGATGGAAGATTTTTGTGGTCATCAGTTTTCAAAAACACTTCAGATAAAGGCTACCTAGAATAATTACAAGTACATTTTAAGAGTTATACTCACCTTGCAGGAAGTAATTTGTTGAACTATACTAGAGGTTTTACCAGAAAGGAAGAACAATGTCATAAATAATTTTGTGAGTCACATTAAAAGGAATTTGATGGGACGTCTGGGTGGCAAAGTTGGTTAAGTATCCCACTCTTGGTTTCAGCTCAGGTCGTGATCTCAGGGTCGCGAGATAGAGCTCCGCATCAGGCTCCACGCTCAGTGCAGAGTCTGTTTGAGATTGTCTCTCCCTCTCTCTCTGCCCCTCCCGCTCATTCTCTCTCTCCCTCTCAAATAAGTAAATCTTTATTTTTTAAAAAGATTTTATTTATTTGTCAGAGAGAGAGTGAGCGCACAAGCAGAGGGAGCGGCAGGCAGAGGGAGAAGCAGACTCCTCACTGGGTAAGGAGGAGCCTAATGCAGGTCTCGATCCCAGGGGCCTGAGATCATGACCTGAGCTGAAGGCAGCCACTTAACAGACTGAGCCACCCAGGCATCCACAAAATAAGTAAATCTTTAAAGAAAAAAAAAAAAGAATTTGGTGAGAAGGGTGATTGGTAAAATCTATCTTGTAGTTAAGAAATCTAACTTGAAGAGTTGTAGAGCTTGACACTGTTGGGATATAGTTGCACACATTTGTTGCTCATGCTTCATATACTAATGCAAAATGATAATAAAGGTAGTAATTATGAGGGCTTCAATTATGCCAAACTACCAGATATATAATTTAAAAAGTACTAAAATAATATTTTAAAAATAATCATAACTGGGGCACCTGGGTGTCTCAGTTGGGTAAGCGTCTGCCTTCGGCTCAGGTCATTATCTCAGGGTCCTGGGATCCAGCCCGGTGTCTGGCTCCCTGCTCAGCAGGAAGTCTGCTTCTCCCTCTCCTTCTTTTTTTTTTTTTTTTAAAGATTTTATTTATTTTTTAGAGAGCGAGCGAGAGAGAAACAGCATGAGAGGGGAGAGGGTCAGAGGGAGAAGCAGGCTCCCCGCCGAGCCGGGAGCCCGATGCGGGACTCGATCCCAGTACCCTGGGATCATGACCTGAGCCGAAGGCAGACGCCCAACGATCTGAGCCACCCAGGCGCCCTCTCCCTCTCCTTCTGCCCCTCCTTCTCGTGCTCTCTCTCAAATGAATAAATAAAATCTTTAAAAAATTGTAACTACCATTTCTTTAAAAAAAGCATATAATTCACAGTTAGTAGACTTACTAAATTGGATCAGAACTATATTATTGGAGGTATATTTTAGGTTTGTGGGTTCTCATAAAACAAAACTCACAAGTCCTCTAGAATTATCAGAACCACTGAGGGCTAGTAATTAATGCAAAGGAACTGGGGGTTTGGTTAGAGATAGTTGGTTACAATCCCAAACGCTAATGCTATAGTCACACCATTTATACCACTCAATTACCTAGAAAATCAGCTGAATTTGAGCACTTTTAGTCATGGGTCCAAATTCATTTACATATGTTAATACTGAAGCTATGGCATTTGTCTTGTTATAAATACCTTGCCTCACATTGTAATGTAAAATGTGTGATATTTAGCACTGCTTATATGAATTATATAAATAATAGAAAATTTGGATAAATTGAGGCTTTTAAAATTAGTATTATTGTTGTTACTTTTTCCATTAGTACCTGCAGCTTCAGCAATGACTGTGTGACACTGTGTCTTAACAGTGACCAGTTCTGTAGCTTTTGAAATGCTGGATTTTCAGTTGTTTTGTTTGTTTTTTAGAGAGAGAAAGAGAGAAAGAGAGAGTGCACACGGGCAAGCAGGGGAAGGAGCAGCGGGAGAGAGAGAGAATCTTAAGCAGGCTCCAAGCCCAGCATGGAACTGACTCAGGGCTTGATCTCATGATCGAAGGTCATGACCTGAGCTGAAATCAAGAGTTGGTTGCTTAACTGACTGAGCCACCCAGGCACCCCTGGATTTTCAGTTGTAAGGCAGATTTTGTCAGTGGCTTTCTCTTATTAAATTCTCTAATATTAGGGGCGCCTGGGTGGCTCAGTTTGTTGGGCGGCTGCCTTCGGCTCGGGTCATGATCCCAGAGTCCCAGGATCGAGTCCCGCATCAGGCTCCCTGCTCGGTGAGGAGTCTGCTTCTCCCTCTGACCTTACCCCCTCTTGTGCTCTCTCTTTCACTCTCTCTCTCTAATAAATAAAATAAATCTTTAAAAAAAATAAATTCTCTAATATTAATGAACAATGAAACATCCATTAAATTATTAGGAAATAATATATATTATAGTGGATTGTATAATGCTGAGAAGTTTATGTCTTCAACAAAATTGTTAGACCTGTCCCTGACTTTGAGCAATAACCACATTATAGTCATTAACTGAAAAGTAAAGATAAGAATATGCCATTGTTTCTACTATGTGAAAAATAAAACCTTGTAAATCATAAAACATCACAACTCTTATTACAACTATTTAAAAGACTGTGAACTTATCAAAATGCATATGAAAAAAGTTTTTTGTTTTTTTTCTAAAGTAAGCTCCACATCCAACACGGGGCTTTAACTTATGACCCTGAGATCATGAGCCACATGCTCTACCCAGTGAGCCAGTCAGGCACCCTGAAACACGTTTTAATATACTTTACAATGGGTAGATTTATCTGAATTCTCAGGCATGGTTAATGCAGAGCAAGAATTCTCTAGCAAATTCAATAAAAAACATGACTGAAAAACATTTGAAAAGTTCTATGGGAGAAGTGCCAGTAAAGACCGCAGGACTCGACAGACAAGAAGGGGAGTTCAAGAGAGCACCATCCCACAGGAGGCCAGAAAGGCTCCATCAAGAACATAGTGGTCACTAGTCTTGGGCAAGAGCGGGGACAGCTTTCCCAGAGACTGGAAGAAAGGGAGCATGTAGCCTGTTGTTTTTGTTTTCCTAGCATCTCTTATCTCTGCTTTTGGTAACAGTCCCAAATTTTTGTTTGGGGACCCACTAAGAGGTGGGAGAAGTGGGAGTATGATCTAAGGGAAGCCAATCAGATTCTATTTATCTCAGGAATTTGAAAGTTCATAAAAGAAACACAAGAGGGGAAATGACTGGACCTTGGTCATTCTGGTGGCATTGGCTCAAAGGGGACTCCTGAGTTCCTATGGTTTATGCCCTTTCCAAGCCCTGACTGCTTAGCTTTTCCTTACCTGTGAGTCCTGTAGGTTCTTAACCCCAAATTCAATTTTGTCAGTTTGCCAGTCAAATTCTGTTATGTGCAAATAAAGAGCTGTATGAGATACAGAAGGTGTGTATACATAGAAACATTTTAAGTATGAGGTGAGAAGAGGAAGTCTGTTCTCTCTTGCAGAGGCAAGTGGGTAGATAATATGAAAAACTGTGGTGAACTTATGGAAGGGAGCTGATCAAGGATAAGTATAAAGATCAAGGATAAGTAAAAGGACTGCTCATCAGTGCTAAGAGTTCAGCCAAATTCGCAGAATATTAATTTGTGGTGATTTCATTTGGGAACCTAGGTGCAGGAAAGGAGAAAGGACATAATTGGACTGATTGAAAGTTAGGAGCTAGCAGAGCTATGTGTCAGAAAGTTGACATGAGGATATTAAAGAGCTTTCAGGAGAAGCTGATGGCTACTATCATGCGTGCTATGCAGAACAGGAAAGGAAATAAAGCTAAGAAGGTGTTATTGTGGGAAAAGGGGAGGACTGAGGGATGAGGTTTGGGTTAGTTGATAACAGACTAGGGAATAAAAGAAAGACCTGAAAATTTAAAAGGCTGCTCTACTGCAGTCCAGATCTAGAAGAAAGAAAATCAGGTGATAAGGTCCAGGGTGTGGGTGAGGGGCTTTGAGAATTGGGATGTTGATTAAGGATCTTGAGGCACATTAAGCCCAGGGTCATTACCTGGCTACTGAAGTTGATGACGTCAGATGAGATGCAAGAGCAGTAACTGGCTCACCTAAATTTTACCAAATTGGAAACGTTTTTGTTTTGTTTTTTTATGAATGTGAGGCATTCTACTAGAAGGCTGGTAGATAGCCACTTAAAAATAAAGTTCCCTTAAGAGAGTAAGACTAGCTACAGTGTAGCACAGTGGCTAACTGTGTAGGTTCTCGGCTCTGTGTCTTTACTGATTGTCTAACCCTGTGGAAGTTACTTATCTTTCTGTGCCTCAGTTTCTTCAACTATAATATAAAGATAATAGTACCTACTTCACAGGATCATTGTAAGAATTGAATGAATTAATACGTATAAAATGTTTGGTAAATACTGAGCACTTCATAAATACCAGCTATTATTAATAAAGGGAGACAGATATATAAATAAATTATAATACAATGTTATGATATTTGTACAAACATACAGAAAATACAGGGGCATTTAAACTGTACTTGGGATAATCAGGGAAGTTTTCACTGAGGTGATAGAGGCAAAAACAAAAGAAAGTCCAAGAGTTGGACAAAGAGCATAGGGAAAGTGGTAAGATCCATGTTTAATGCTCACCAGGAGGCAGGGATCGTGCTCGCTGTTTTAAGAATATCACCACACTTAATACCATCTCCCTGCAAGATACGTATCTTCCTTTTTCTGAGGACGAAAGGTAACAGAGTTTAAGTAACTTGCCCGTGGGCACAAAGGAATGAAAAGAAACTGAGATTTTTAATTAAAGAAGTTGGTCTGGCACAAGAGGGACTCAGCAAAGGGAAAAATCTGGATCACTGAGCGCTAGCGGGGAGCTGGGAGAATTGAAGATATATTCACAACAGAGATCAGATTATAAAAGATTTTTGCTTGTCTTACGAGAAGTCTGCACCTGAATCTGTGGACAACGCTGAATGCGTAAAAGGCTTTTTTAAGCAGGACCTACAAAAAGAGTTGAAACCGAGCAGGTCGGCAGGCACGGTGATGGTCAGATTGGTCCGTCCCCCTCCACTTACTGAGCGCCAGTGCGCCGACCCAGCAGCGAAGAGCAGCGGAGATGCAACCAGGAAGAGACGCAGCTGGGAAAGGTTTTCCTCCGCCCACGTCGCCCGACGGCCGAAGCCGCTAGGCGGGTTGTTTCACAGGTTTCGGGACTCCCCTCTTCTGACAAGCCGGGTTGGCAGCGTGCTCCGGAACCACAGCCTGCGTCCTCCCGCTCCAAGACAGCCCGGCCACCAGCGCCCCCTGCCGTCGGCATCCTCTCTTCCCCCCCAGTTTCCACCTTAGCCCAGCTGCAGGTCTTCTAACTCAACTCCCTAAGCCGTGGCCACTTCTTTTTTCCGGCGGCGCCGACGCACATCCGGTCACGTGCGAGCCAGGTCACGTGAGAGGCGATCACGTGCCGCCGCCGCGGAGCTCGGGGTTCGGGGCTCGGCTTCCGCAAATTTGCGGGCCTCGGCGGGTGCGGTCGTGGCTGCCCCGGAGCCCGCCGAACTGCACGGCCGGGATGGTGAGGGCGATGGGCAGGGGCGGGCAGGAGCCGGCCGGGGTGGGCCGGGGTGGGCCGGGGCCGCCGCCTCCCCGAAGCTCAGCCTCTCTTCTCCGTCCTTCCTGCTGCAGATGAACCGAACGACACCGGACCAGGAGCGGGCGCCGGCGTCCGAGCCCGTGTGGGAGCGACCCTGGTCGGTGGAGGAGATCCGCAGGAGCAGCCAGAGCTGGTCGCTGGCGGCTGATGCGGGCGTGAGAGGCGGGCCCCAGGGACGGGAGGGGAGCGCGGGCCGTCTGGGGTGACGCGCGGCCTGCGAGCAGGAGGACGGGAGCAGCGATTCCTTCTCCACTCGGTCAATCCCGCTGCCTCTCTTATTTTTAATAACACGTCCTTTCTCGCGCTCAAAAACGCCAAGGTGGCGGACCCTAGGCACCTGGGCTGGGGCGGGCCCGTCGTCCTTAGCCGGCTGAGTGCCCCCACTCGGACTGCAGCCCAGATGCGGGGTTCTCTTCCTTGTTTGGGTTTTCTAGCGGTGCACCCATCTCCATCCCGAGGGAGGCAGATTTTTCTCAGCGCCGCGGAATTGCTAGGGCACCAGTGAAGCCATTCCACGTTGGGACCCGGACTGTATGGGGAGGTAGACAAGCCTCTATATAGATATCCCTGAGTGGGACTTTAAGGGCTGGGGACCCTGGAAACTCAAAACTGTGATTCCAAAGTCCCATATGAATACATTTTTTTTAAAAAATAAGAGTGGTGGTTTGTTATTTCGCTCTTCGTTTGGGATTTCTGAAGAATGATAACCAGACAAGACTTTAAAATTTCTCCAGAAATGAGGTAGCAAGTGTCCATTGACTCCTTGCCACTGTTTCGATGAGCTTCTTTAATGTTTTTCAGTGCTGCTTGGTCTTGGGTACTGTCAAAAGGGGCATCCCTACATTCTAGCACACACACACACACACAAAGGTGAAAAGAAATGGGTTCTTTTTTTCTTTTGATGCACGGAATAGACGTATGTGATATTGATATTGCTGTATGTTTGTTTTTTAAATAGCTGCTACAGTTTCTACAGGAATTCTCACAGCAGACTATCTCTAGGACCCATGAAATCAAGAAACAAGTGGATGGACTAATCCGGGAAACTAAAGCCACAGATTGTCGCCTTCATAATGTCTTCAATGACTTCCTTATGCTGTCTAATACCCAGTTCATTGAGAATGTGAGTTACTTAATTGTATCAGACTTATAAATAGTGTTTTTTGGAGAAGCAAGAGTTTGTTGTGATATTAAGTGATTATTAGTTACCCTCCTTAAATTTGATGAATGTAGGGGTTCTTGGGAATTGAAGCTTCTTTCTCTAGGATTAATGCCTTTTTCTAATTAATAAAGTTTATTTTCTCAAGACTTTAAAAAAATCTAATGATACAATTTTCTTACATTCTAGTTTTTCCATCCCTTTTTAGTTTTAGTTGTGCTGACTTGTATGGTATCCCAACAAGCCTTATTGTGGACGTGTTCTGTTAAGGAGAGCTATACACCTAGTTTGATCCTCTGGGCACCAGAATATGGCTGCAATATTGACTGTGTCCATCACGTTTTGATGTTATATTAAAGGCATGTGTGTGCCTACTTGGAATAGTCTTTTTTTTTTTTTTTTTGTAATATTAACATTTTGTTACAGTGGCTGAACCTGTGATACAGAATCAACTCTAAACAGAGTACTGAGCTTTGAGCCATGTGTGATTTTCCCTATATATGTATTGACTTTCTAAGTGCTAGGTCCCAGGAATACATAGGTAAATTAGATAGACCTTTTTTTAGAGAAGATCACAATTCTCCATAATAGTGTAATTCCCGAATAGAAAGGAAACAAATGTGGCTAGAGCCCAGTGAGTGAAGGGGAGAGTGTTATGAGAATGGAGAAGAAGCTTAGTTAAGCTAATTTCTATGTCTCATAGGAAGGTTAACTTTCTGAGTGTCAGCCTTAACTAATCTGTGAAAGGAGGATTATTAAAGTAGCCTATTTCCTGAGATTGTTAGGTGTAAAGTAGTAGAAAGGATTTTGAAAATTGCAAAATTATAAAAGCCCAAGATTCAGGATTGTGAAGAGAAGGCCAAATATTGTCATGCAGGTATCTTTTGCCACATAGTAATGCATTTTTTTAGTAGTTCATGTTGAATTGCCGCTACTGTTTTCGGGAAACTGTGTAAAATAAGGATATTAGTAAAGATGTTAGAGATCTCTTTGCTAGTAAGTTTAAGATACGGCAAGAATTGGGGCGCCTGGGTGGCTCAGTCGTTAAGATGTGGCAAGTATTGGGGTGCCTGGGTGGCTCAGTCGTTAAGCGTCTGCCTTCGGCTCAGGTCATGATCCCATGGTCCTGGGATCGAGTCCCACATCGGGCTCTCTGCTCGGCAGGAAGCCTGCTTCTTCCTCTCCCTCTGCCTCTCTTCCTGCTCATGCGCTCTCTCTCTCTCTCTCTGTATCTCTGTGTCTCAGATGAATAAATAAAATCTTAAAAAAAAAAAAAAAGAGGGCGCCTGGGTGGCTCAGTTGGTTGGGCGACTGCCTTCGGCTCGTGTCATGATCCTGGAGTCCCGGGATCAAGTCCCATATCGGGCTCCTTGCTCAGCGGGGGGTCTGCTTCTCCCTCTGACCCTCCCCCCTCTCATGTGCTCTCTCTCTCTCATTCTCTCTCTCAAATAAATAAAAAAAAAAAAAAATCAGCTGATGTGTAACAAAACTCTGAAAAAATCTATATGCTGTTAATATTTTTGGCAGTGATTTGGCTTTTTATGTGTTTTCCTCAAACCCTGACATTGGTACTCATATATTACAATTCTGGCTTGAATGATGGTGCCATTTGGTTCCATGGTAGTTTATTGGAAAGGTATTCAAAGTCACAGGTAGGTTTCTGGGTTTTAGTAATTAACCTCAGAAGCAGGTTGAAAAAGTGCATTACAGAATTAGTGAAATTAAAGAGCAATCAGAACTTTCTAGGGCAAGAGAAATTAGTACCTTTAGTAAAGGCTCAAGAGGGGACTCTGAAGGAGAAATACTGATTAACAGTGGCCAGTGCCTCAGTGTGTTATCAGAAGGGAACAGAATTCTTAAAGTTTCATTAATCTGTTAATTCAGGAATTTTGTCCTGAAACATTAAGTGACCTAGAAATGACTTTTTTTTTAAGTTTATTTTTTTAGTAATCTCTACACCCAAAGTAGAGTTTGAACTCATGACCCCAAGGTCAAGAGTCACATGCTCTTCTGACTGAGCCAGCCAGGTGCCCCAGAAATGACTTCTTTAGTAGCACTTCTCATGATTGTAATTTCATATTTATTGGTACGATTTGATGTGTCAAACTACCCTAGTAAATCAAGCCCCACATTTGTTCTAAATGTTGTATTCTTTAGGCCCATCACGTTCCTGGTTTGTAGGACCCTAGTGAATATTTGAATGAATGAATGAATGAATGAGAGAACACATAAATGAAAAGGACCAGGGCTGTTTATTATCTGTTAAGAAGTCCTCAGCCCGTGGTCCCTTTTCTCCAGTTCACCACCTCTCTCTTACCCCATCTCCCCAAATGAAGAAAAGATCCTTTGAGGGAAAATACTAAAGATATTTAACAATTCTGGGAATGCTGCCTGATTTTAAAATTATCGAAAAACATGTGAAGCTGTGAGGTTAGCCTGGTAAGAGTGAAGGAAGTTAGCATTGATTATCTGCTGTATGCTGAGCACTTGAGATACATAGTTCTTGTCACTCTCAGAAGATCCCTGGGTTTTATATATTTGTTGGATTATTTTTTAGAGGTCGTGTTTGGCCTCCCAGCCACAGTCTACTGGTATCTTATGACATAGTTTTTTTGTTTTTTTTTTTTTAAGATTTTATTTATTTATTTGACAGAGAGAGACACAGTGAGAGAGGGAACACAAGCAGGGGGAGTGGGAGAGGGAGAAGCAGGCTTCCCGCTGAGCAGGGAGCCCAATGCGGGGCTCGATCCCAGGACCCTGGGGTCATGACCTGAGCCGAAGGCAGACGCTCAACGACTGAGCCACCCAGGCGCCCCTTATGAGGTAGTTTTTAATGACAAGCAGGGGCAAGAGTAGGATGTTGGTGCTGTTCAGACTTGAGCGTGAAGCTAACCTTTTAGGTTAAGTGGTCTCGCTATTTAAAATCTGAAGTGACCTTGGTAGCTGCCATGTCTGAAAGCTTCAATTTTAAGATTTATTTACTTTTCTGTTCCTGTCTTTCAAAATTACCCCCCCCCCAAATTTCTTGTCTTTACAGAAAAATTATTTTTTAGAAGTATGGAAAAAGAAGCAGCATCTGAAATTTCAGATGGTGGAGGGGTGTCTCTCAGCATTCTGGCGTATATATTCTAAGTCCATTTCCCGTGCAGACATTGGCCTTTAAGTTTTTTCTCTCTTGTTATAAAAGTAATGAACACTTGTAGAAGAGGTTGGCATAGATAAAAAGTACTAAAATGTAAAAAAATTAAAACCACAAAAAATCAACTAGAATTCCACCTCCCCAAGTTACCCAGCCATTGAACACTTTGCCATATTTCTTTCTAGTCTTTTTTTTTTTTTAACTTTAATCTTTTCTGTATGTATATATTTGTAGGCTGCATTTTTCTTAATACTACTTTATTATTTTATAAGCATTTTAATACTGTCAATATAAAACTTTTTTAAAAAAAGACTTTATTTATTTGAGAGAGAGCGTGAGAGGGGGGAGAGGCAGATGGAGAGGGAGAGGCAGACTTCTCTGCTGAGCAGGGAGCCCGATGCGGGACTCGATCCCAGGACCCTGGGATCATGACCTGAGCCGAAGGCAGATGCTTAACTGACCGAACCACCCAGGCACCCCAACAATCTTTCAATATAAAACTTTTAATGGAATCTTTCAAATGTCTAGAGAAGAACAGATAATAATCACAAATGCTAATAATATGCACCACTTTGCATCAACAGACTTTAATATTTTTACATATTTGCTTCACAGGCACCAACTTCCCATTTTTTACCTTAACTCTAAATATTTTGGGTGAGGGCCTCTTTGTATATCTGTGTTTTTATTCTTATCTGGAAAGTATATATCTGCATGGATGTATATGGGTGCTTTTATATGTGGTATGAGATAAGAATGCTACTTTGTTTTTCTTCCCCCCATGGGTAAGCTTTATTGTAAGTTCTTTTCCTCACTGACTCATGTGTATGAAAGTATGTATATATACATTTATGTGTTTTGTGAATGTAACATTAGGCTTATATATAATTATGGATCAGTTTCTTGCCTGTGTATTTTATCATGATTATCTGTATGCCAGTATCCCAATCTTAAATACTGCAGATTTCAAATAAGTCTTACTAGGGCATGTTCCCATGTCTTCTCTTTAATAGTAAAATCGTTAAAAATATAAATGGGATAATAAAAGTTTATGAACCATCTTAAGCAACAGGATGAAAAATACTTTTACCATTTCCATCGCTCAAAGTGTTAAAGCTCTCGTTACCTAGTAGGTAAGTTCTACCAGTTGACATTTTAAGTAGCCTCACGTTTAAGTACCTGTATCGTTGCCCTGTCAGCATTAAGTATTAGGTTTCACCAAAAGGTATGAAAATGATGTCTTAATTGTTTTTGTGACTTTTTGGTCAACCAACCATGAGATTGAATGTTTTTCACATTTCCTAGTCATTTGTATCTTTTTAAGTTTAATTTTCGGTGAATTAACTGCTGCTTTTTGCTTTTTGTCCTTGACCGATGTCCTCAGCCATTTGTTGAATAATTGTTTCTTCTCTTTGTCTTTTTGTATTGTGTGTTGAATTTGTATATTGCAACGTATTCCAAATGATATTTTGACCATTTAACAATGAATTTGCTTCCATGTATAGCGTGTATATGATGAAGAGGTGGAGGAGCCGGTGCTCAAGGCTGAGACAGAAAAAGCAGAACAGGTACTTGCATTAAATCACTCTTCTGTTGAGTCTTGATTTAGAGAAAGAAAGTGGTGGAAATTTGTAATGTGGCTGGTGGGGGATTGTGGGCAGGATGGTTACTGGGGGAAATGGGAAAGGCTGCTCCTGATAGCCCAAGAGTTGAACTCTTCAGTTTGTTTCTGAAATGTAGTATAGTAAGAAATATAAAAAGTTTCTGAATTCTGGCTTCAGAGTAGAGCACAGGTCAGTGGAGATTTTCTGTAAAAGGCCAGATAGTAAATGTTTTAGGTTTGTCTGGCTACATCGGTCTCTGTCTCTTTTCCCTCTTTTTTCTCTTTCTCCTCCTTTCCCTCACCCCCTTAGGAAATGTAAAAACCATTCTTACCTTGAGGGCTATACAAAAGCAGGCCACAGACTGGGCTGTAAGTTGTTAGTTCTTTGAAGACCATGTTGCCCTGTTCTTTTGTGACAGCTTGGATTCCTGCCAGTTGGAAATGACAGTGAGATGAATGCTGGTTTAGTCCACACACATTTGAATGCCTCCTGTGTTTGTACAGAGGACACAGAATGTGCAGTGTGCATTTATTGACTACCAAGATTGCAGGGAGCTGGTGACTTAAAGAATTCACCCTCAGGAGCTTATGGTCTTGGTTGGGGCACTAGGGCATAATATGTTAGAACTGCTAACTGCTCTGGAAGTTCACATGAGAAAATCTCAGTGATGTAAGCAGGGACAACCTACAAGGATAAGATGTTAGCTAGGTGAAGAACGAAGGGCCAGATTTTAAGGCCATTTCAGTGAGCGAATGCCAGCCGCTAAAGGTCAGTGTTGGGGGATGTGCCTGGTATTTTATGGACTGTTAATGGAAGATATTGATGGTTAGGCATGAAGAAGGAGAAGGGAGTGAGGGGTGGGTGCTGGAGGCTAAGGAGTCTAGGGGCAGTAGTTTCTCTCTTTTTACCTTCTGTGGCTTCACATGTTCTAGATGCGTAATCATTTTTCCTGGGTATTGCCACATCATGGGCCAAAGCATAGGTAAGACATTCTGGGCTTTCTAGCCCTCTGGCAGAAGTTGTACCCTTTGTCTCCCACTTAGGAAAGCCCTGGAATATAAGTTTATAATGGGAGTAGCCTTGGCTCAGCTCTAATTTATTGAGAAAATACACATCACTTGAAAAAGTTGGTACTTTATCAGTAGCTGTTGCTTAGATGAAGCTGTTAGGATAGGATGTTAGAAACCACCTATATTCTGCCTATTCTCAGATTAAAAAAAATTTTTTTTTTTAATGATCCTCAAATGATTTGCTAAACCATTTAAATTTAAATACAGTGGTATATGGTTTTACCAAATCAGGTTCAATGTGAAGTGATGAGTGTGTAGTGTACTATTTTTAAAAAGCTACTGTGTATTTATTTCACAAACATGTTTTCACACACTTAGTGCACTATTAGCTATTTGACTGGAACCAAGCATACCAGAGTGGAAAAAAGATGCAGCCAGAACAAAAAAGCCGCATTAGAAAGACTTCCATACTTGAGGTAAAAGTATAAGAAACTCATAGGGTTTTCCCTTTTACCCTCAAAACAGCACTGTTTGGTTTGGTTCTTTCTATAATTATGTATCAACTTCTAGAATATTTGTGAAGAGGGGAAATGACACAAAATTTTTTTTCAATATTTCTCACAACTGTTGACACAGTTGAGTGAGTGAGGGGACGGTCACTGGGAGCTGCTGTTGTAGGAAATGGAGGCCTGTGGAGTATTTTCAGCAGGTTGGTGATATGTACGGACTTTTGGTGGGGGCATTGTTCTAGGATGATGTACAGGATAAGTCAGAAATGGAACTGACCCTCTCTTGGTTTGAAACGAGTTTATAAAATAGCCATGATTACTAGGTTTTGGTTTTTGTATTTTAACTAATTGAAAAATGACATCTCTGGCTGGAGTATTTCTTCTAAGTCTTAACTTCTGTAATTGTCCAAAGACGCATTAACCAAGGTTTGTGGGATCCTGTCATGATGAACCTGAAAGTCTAGGCCCTTCATTCCTCTAGTGGCCGGGGATTGATGTACATTTCATGGGCAGGGAATTTTTACATAGGTTACCTAGCTAAACCATCATACCAGAGTTGTGCTTTTGTTTCTGTAGATGGTGAACTGGGAACTCTGGGACCTTAGGTAGTTTGATCCATGTCCGGAAGGTGACAAACTTGGGGTTTAAAACTTACTCCGAAGTCTGTTGAGGGATTTAGCAGAATCTGACTTTTGTTAACATTTTTAATTGATTTCTTTTGTTTTATTGTGTTTTATTAGGGTGGTATCAATATTTTGGAGATCCATGCTGAACAGTATTTTTTTGTAGGAGAAGACCCGGGAACAGAAAGAAGTAGATCTGATCCCTAAGGTCCAGGAGGCTGTGAACTACGGTTTACAAGTATTGGACAGTGCATTTGAGCAACTGGATATAAAAGCGGGAAACTCAGACTCTGAAGAAGAAGATGCTAATGAACGGGTGGAACTGATCCTTGAACCGAAGGTAAAGACATTCAGTTCATATATTTATT
This sequence comes from Neomonachus schauinslandi, assembly GCF_002201575.2. Lineage (NCBI taxonomy): Eukaryota > Metazoa > Chordata > Mammalia > Carnivora > Phocidae > Neomonachus > Neomonachus schauinslandi. Next base: position 115,383,433 of record NC_058408.1, read on the forward strand.
GTAACACTTGTTGTGTTTTGGGTACTTTACTTGGGCACAGAATTAGTAAGACATGGACTTGACTTTTAGGAAGCGAGCGTGGCACTTAGCAGTCTCGTATTGACTCTGTTGGGAAGACTTGCTTTACCTGAACATTTGTACAAGGCAGCATGCCAGGGTAGGGGAGTACAAAGGTGCAGGGCATGGTTCCTACTCTCACAATGCTTATTACAGCATTACCAGCTGGTGGGAGAGAGGAGACATTTATATGAGTCCCCGTCATAAGTGCTGTGAGAGACCTGACTTCTAACTGGGGAAATGAGGGTACAGATCAGACTTGAATTGTGTTTTGAAGTATGAGGAGGCTCATAGGAGGGAGAGATTGTTGGGAACCTGAAGTTCTGTAGCTTGTGCTAAGGGAGACTGCAGAAGTGTTGAAAGAATTAAAAAAAAAAAAAAAGTATTGGAAGACATTTGGGTTGATTGCAGGTTTTGGCTAGGATGAGTAAAGCCGTTATGAGCGTTCATGAATAGACTGTTAGCCTTGAAAGTAATTATGGCTTTACTACTACTTTCTCTCAGATTTTGGAGGGGACATTTGGGGCAGCACAGCCACGCAGAAGTAAAAACAAAAGGTTGCTGTATTGCTTTTGAGAGAGAGTCTTTGTGACACACAAGTGCTTTATGAATTGAAACATGCCACAGGGGCACCTGGGTGGCTCAGTCGGTTAAGCGTCTGCCTCCGCTCAGGTCATGATCCCAGGGTCCTGGGATCGAGTCCCGCATCGGGATCCCTGCTTGGTAGGGAGCCTGCTTCTCCCTCTGGCTCTGCTTGCGGCTCCCCCTGCTTGTGCTCTCTCTCTGTTGGACAAATAATAAAAGCTTAAAAAAAAAAACTGAAACATGCCACAGAGCCAGGCTCTTCTGGTCGTTCGTTTCGGCGCTCACTTCTCTTCCAGTTCAGGCTTCCGGTGTTGTACCATGTTGGGGCTGTTCCTTTTGCGCTGGTATACTCACTAGCTTGCCTTCCCGCTGTAGGGATTTAGCAGTCAGCCGTGGACTCTGGGCAAGGGTATTGCTTGGGCCACACTTGTTAGTTCCAGGTCCTACACTGCTTTCTCTTCTACTGGAGGACGTGGGAAGGCCTTCCAAGTCACGGTTAGCCCAATTAGTTTCTTTTCTTTTGTTTGCACTGAAATTGGTTGCTGTCGTATCTTTTTTTTTTTAAGTTTTATTTATTTATTTATTATTTTTTAAAGCTTTTATTTATTTGACAGAGAGATAGAGCACAAGTAGGCAGAGCAGCAGACAGAGGGAGAGGGAGAAGCAAGCTTCCCGCTGAGCAGGGAGCCTGACGTGGGGCTTGATCCCAGGGCCCTGGGATCATGACCTGAGCCGAAGGCAGACACTTAACCGACTGAGCCACCCAGGTGCCCCTGAGTTTTATTTATTTATGTAATCTCCACACCCAGTGTGGGGCTCAGACTTACTACTTTGAGATCAGGAGTTGCACACTCTACCGACTGAGCCAGCCAGGCGCCCCAGTTGCCGTGGTGTCTTTAACATTTACATTAACCTTCCCAAATTCTCTGTTGTTGTGTTAAGCATCAGAATTGTTTTCTCCTGCACCCCCAAGATCTTTCTAATACAGAAGAGAGATGATGGCGAAATGCCCTACTTTGTAAAGGACAAATCAGTTTTTCTGTGGAGATGGGAGGTTGCCCTGGTTGGAGTGCTTTCTTGAACTTAAATTTTTAATACATGTGTGTTGGGTGGGACTTAGAAGTAGAGGATAGGAATGGAAGGATGTCCAACAGGTATTCTCTTATGTACTGTGTCCTTCATTTCATTCTGTTGTTTTATAATCTGGTCTTATTTACCAATTTCATTTTTCTAAATTATACAGTGGGTGTTGCTGTGGGATATTATTCTTTTCTTCTTTGGGTCATTTTTTTCTCCCAGACAGGTTCTCATCAGTCTTTTGGATGTGCCTTTAGTTCGTTATGTTGACTGTAGGTACTTGCAGAGTTGCCGTCCTTTTCTTCTCATGTAGCCCATGCTTTATGTGCTCTGTCCAGCCTTCTCTTTGCTCCAGTGTGGTGTGAAGGAATCCTTCTGTTGGTCCCCACCTGCTCCCACTCCCAAACCTGGACACACCCACCTGCCTCCCACAGTCCTGTAAAAGCATTTATTTCCTCAGTGTGCTTCTTTCCAAATTTAGGACTATTATTGATGATTCTCAAGATTGATTGGTTGAGTGGTTGATTTTCGCTCACCAGGGCTGCATTTTAGGGGAGGAAGGCAGGGCTAGGACTCATCAAAGCTGGCCAGAACTTTCCGTTTCTTTCCTTGGTCCTCCTTTTGAACATGTTACTATGAAGTTATGACTCTTATTTGATTACTGCTGGTCAACTTTGTGCATGCCTTTGCTATTTTGAGTATAACTAGGCACTTGAGAAGGGAGATTCTTTGTGAATTAGCTTTTCTTTGCTATTTTTAACCTAAGGATTTGACTTTTTAAAAAGTCAGTGATTTTTTTTTTTTTTTGGACTTTGAATCCTGCTGTTTCTTATTCTTCACTCTCATTATGTAACTTGTTTTGGATAGTCAGGTGGAACAAAGATATCAAGTGGGAAACTTATTTTTCAACCTGAATATTTAATGGCGATTATCTTTCATTCTTTACAGGATCTATACATTGATCGTCCTTTACCTTATTTAATTGGGTCAAAGCTCTTCATGGAGCAGGAAGATGTAGGTCTCGGAGAGCTGTCTAGTGAAGGTATTCTTTTGTGCCAAATATTTTTGTTACTTTTAGGTTTACATCTTTTTATTCTAAAATAATTTCAAACTTTACCTTAATGTTACCAGAATAGTACAAAGAACTCCTCTGTACCCTTCACTCAGGTTTACCATTTGTTAACATTCCATCACATTTGTTTGATTTTTCTCTCTCTATATACATAATACTTTTTTCCTGAATCTGTTTGTGAGAGGCAGACATCAGGTCCTGTTACTCCAAAATATTTCTCTGGGTATTTTCTAAAATCAAGGACAGTCTCATATGTAGCCACAGTATATTATCAAAGTCAAAAAATTTTCTCGGATGTAATTCTATTAGCTAATCCTCAGTTGTATTTCAAATTTTGCCAGTTGTCCCAGTTACGTCCTTTCCAGGCTCTTTTCCCTCTGGTCTAGGCTCCAGTCTGGGATTACTCACTGCATTTACTTGTCAAATCTCTGGTCTTCTTTTAATCTGATATAATTTCTCAGCCTTTCTTTGTTTTTTATTTATTTTATTTTTTTAAGATTGTATTTATCTATTTGACACAGAGAGAGAGAGCACAAGCAGGGGGAGTGGGAGAGGGAGAGGGAGACGCAGGCCTCCCACGGAGCAGGGAGCCCAATGCAGGGCTTGATCCCAGGACCCTGGGATCATGACCTGAGCCGAAGGCGGACGCTCAATGACTGAGCCACCCAGGCACCCCCTTTCTTTGCTTTTTATAGCTTTGACATTTTTGAAGAGTACAGGCCAGTTTTTTCCCTTGGTAATTAACTTTTTTTGTAGTTAATAAGTACCTTGTGGGGAGATCCTTTAAGGCTATGTAAATGTTTCATTCTTCACTATAGTGAAGATACTTTTAGTTCCAGTTAACGTGTATAGATACTTTTATCAAAATCTCTGTGATGCTGATGTATGGTGGTTTGTGATTTTGAGAAGGAATTAAGGATGTTTTATTATGAATATTGGCGATAACGCTTTTTCTTTCTTCTAACCAGAGGGGTCAGTAGGCAGTGATCGTGGCAGTATTGCAGACAGTGAAGAGAACGAAGAAGAGGTAAGGGCTGTTTGGTGTCTCTAGGTCATGGTGGGCAGGAACCTTAGGGTATGTTTAGCAGGCTAAATAAATATTTGTTAGTTAGCAATCTCTTTTCACAAATTTTTTAACAGTGATAGTAGCCATAATCTGAGGTTTTTCCTTTACGATTAAGTTTCCTTTCTGTCTTTTTTTTTTTAAAGATTTATTTATTTATTTATTTATTTGACAGAGAGAGAGAGAGAGAGCAAGTAGGCAGAGAGGCAGGCAGAGGGAGAGGGAGAAGCAGGCTCCCTGCCGAGCAGGGAGCCCAATGCGGGGCTCGATCCCAGGACCCTGGGATCATGACCTGAGCCGAAGGCAGCCGCTTAACCGACTGAGCCACCCAGGCGCCCCAAGTTTCCTTTCTGTCTTGTGTACAAAAGCAAGGAAAACTATTTTAATCTCTTTTACCGTTCCCCTCCCTCCCACCTCCCCACCAGGCCCTCCTCCTACCAGTATATTTTTGGGGGGCAGCTTAAATATTTTGGTAGAATCTGACTGCAATGCAGTCTTTGAATAAGTTCTATTTTGGAATAATTTTAGGGAAAAAGTCCTTATTTAAAACTTGTTTATACTATAAAACCTAGACCAGAAGAATGCTCGAAGCATTCACTTACATTTTCACTTTGCTGCTGGCTCTAGTATCTTCATATCTACAGAGGGTGATTTGACTCCCTGCTCTAGGGCCTTGGGGTCTGTGGACCTTGACCATTGTTGTATCTGGGGTTGTTCCTTGACACGAGTATTTGTAACTAATGTGTGAAGGATAGTTCTTGAGTGTGGATTCCTAAAAGGAGACAATATTGTATGCTCCTCTCTTCTCCTCCTCCCCTCTTCCCACAGTCCTCCTCCCCTGCCCTCCTTCTGCTGGCCCTCCAAACAAAGCACCTAACAGTAGGAAATAAGCTTTTCCTAAATAATCTCGCTATAACTGATGATAATTAGCTGAATCCTGTGCTTTTAGCATTCGATGCAACTCTTTACCTAATTGCTGGTGGGAAACACTGATGTTCCCCCTCTTGGGCCTGATTTGGTAGTTATCCTAGTTAGAGGGAATGTAGAGAGTGGAGTCCAAAATGTAAAATCACACAAACCAACTTGTGATAATTTAATGAATTAAATGTGCAACTATTACTTTAAATTCAGAGGTTAGCAATGATAGTGCAGATAGGTATGAGCAAATTATTAGAGATGTTTAAATTAGCCACAAAAATTACATATTAGCCTGAACAACTCTTGGTGATACTGCCAACTATCTACTTTACCTGCACCTTGATACTCCAGGTGACCAGTAAGCAGTACAAAGAGACTGAGTATAGATGTGCCCCAGAGACTTAGACCTGAAATCATTTCTGTGCTTGTGAGTAAATTCTGTATTAACAACAAAGCTTTTTTTTTCCCCCCTAAAGGAGTCAGATGAAGATTTTGCTAATCATAGTGACAATGATCAAAACCGGGTGAGTCTCATGTACTACAGTGACTTTGCTTTTAAATTTTAACTGAAGCATAGCATGTATACTAAGTACATGCTGAAATTACTTTTTTGAGGAGAGCTGGGTGGGGGGATGGGTGAAATAGGTGAAGGGGATTGCACTGAGTAACATAAGGAATTGTTGAATCACTGTATTGTACACCTGAAACTAATGTAACACTGTATGTTAATTATATTGGAATTAAAACAATAAAAAATTCAATAAAAAATTACTTAGAATGACTTATGAGAAAGTAAGGATTTAGTCCTTATTTTTACAGCTAATTTTCCTTCAAGCATTTCATTTTTTTTTTTTTAAGATTTTATTTATTTATTTGGCAGAGAGAGACACAGTGAGAGAGGGAACACAAGCAGGAGGAGTGGGAAAGGGAGAAGCAGGCTTCCCGCCGAGCAGGGAGCCTAATGCGGGGCCCCATCCCAGGACTCTGGGCTCGTAACCTGAGCTGAAGGCAGATGCTTAACGACTGAGCCACCCAGGCGCCCCCAAGCATTCCATGTTTTTAAGTTAATTACTGCCTTGGGTTTTTTTTTTATTGTTGGTTTTGTTTGTTTGTTTGTTTTCAGTTTTGCTTTATATTTTATTTTCATTTTTCTTAGCAAACAGAGAAGTGAAAAAAAAAATTGGGAAACATAGCCTCTAAAAGAAGGCCTAGGGCGCCTGGGTGGCTCAGTTGGTTAAGCGACTGCCTTCGGCTCAGGTTGTGATCCTGGAGTCCCGGGATCGAGTCCCGCATCGGGCTCCCTGCTAAGCGTGGAGTCTGCTTCTCCCTCTGACTCTCCCCCCTCTCATGTGCTCTCTCTCTCTCAAATAAATAAATAAATAAATAAATAAATAAAAGAAGGCCTAGTTTCTCAAGCTGAACTGTTTCACATGAATCCCTCTCCCCTATTTTAAAATTTGAGATAATATAGCAGTAAGGTTAAGGAACACTCAAAAGGTACAAATCTAATCCTACTGTGTTAGCATAGCAGTCCTAATTTTTGTTTGCCCTTCTAAGGATGTATTCTTTTTCTAGTATGCATCGTATATTTTCTGCTCTTTTATGTTAACATATTAAAGTATTTTCTTACATTTTGAATCATTCGTAATTTTGTTTTGTGAACTCTGTATTTGAAGTATAGTAATACAGTGATACTTTTCATAGTTTATAAATTTATATGGGACATAGTTTATTGCCAGGATTTTATTTTTGAGATAATGCTGCATTCACTATTCCCCTACACAGAAATCCTTTGCTTATGTGAACGGTTTCCTTAGGAATGAGATGGTGTAGAATTAGAGTAAAGGCTCTTGATACTATTGTCTCATTGCAGGTTATGCATAATGACTTTCTTATAATCTCATCAGCCCTGGGGTTATGATTTTTGCTACCATAATATACGTACAATGGTATATTGAGATAGTCCCAATTTGCGTTTCAACTTCCTAATTGGGAAATGTTTTTTCACAAAAATTTTCAACTACCAAATAAAGGATTTCGTACCTGTTGGTTGGCACTTGTATTTTCCCAGTTGTATTCACAGAGGCCATTTAAGAATCGGTCGTTAGAGGATATTTATTTTTCTATGGAACTTACTATTAAGATTGATAAATTCAGACTTTCAAATAATACAATATAGTGATTAAAAGCATTGGCCTAACCATTTATTTGTATTGTTAAAGATAGACTGGTTTTGTGTGCCCCAGTAAGCCTCAGGGTCCTAAGGATTAAAGTAGTTAATAAAGTGCTTTTAGAGGGATGGGGTGGCTGGGGGATGGACATTGGGGAGGATATGTGCTATGGTAAGGGCTGTGAATTGTGTAAGACCGATGAATCACAGACCTGTACCCCTGAAACAAATAATACCTTATATGTTAATAAAAAAAAATAAAGTGCTTTTAGCATAGTACCTCACACAGTTTATACAAATGATACCTACCAGTGGCTGCTTTTATAAAAATTAGAACTTCACAGGTAAAGCTTAGTTTGAGCCCTCCAGTCCTCATTATCCCACACTCTTTCAGAGGTAACTGGTGTTGTGATCTGGGGGTATAAGTGCTTTTCTTTGCTTTTTCAAATATATCTGTGTCCTTAGAAACGAGGTAGGCATTTGGGTGCGGGGGCAATGTATCCTGCTTGGTTTCTCATTCAGCATTTGTTTCACTTGATGCCTTGGATGCTTCTGCAGTTGTTAACAGCTTATTCCTTTTAATTACTAGTATTTTTATCAAGATGAGACGATGCTTATTTAGTTTATCATTTCTCCAGTGGTGGACATTTTACGTATTTCAGTGTTTGCTATTCTGTGTGTAGTATTTGCACTGAAAATAAATCTTGTGTATTATTTGTTCTAGCGCATTTATTGCTTTGAGACTTTGCATCGTCAGCATCATCCCCCTTGTTTGACAGTCTGTCACTGTTTTGCCTGTAGGCTAAGTGGTAGTAGTATCTCTTTTTCAGCTTGATGACCTTATCTCCTAGTTCTGACCTCTAGGTTTATACTCTTAGCACACTGCGCAAATGAGTGATGAAGAAGAGGAGGATGATGGCTGTGACATTTTCGTGGACTCTGAGAAGGAGGAGGAAGATAATGAGGACATTGAAGAAAATGCTAGACCTGTAAGAAAGACTACAGTTAACTCTCTTGACAAGGTTTTAGAAATGGCACCGAGGACTCGTTAGTTTTATTGTCATTTATATTCGTAACCGTCTCATTTTGCATTATATTTGTATATTTACAGTTTTGAAAGTAATGGTTGAGCATCACTAGTTGCCTTACGAGGACCACTTTTTCTTCCAATTGTTACAGTTTTACAAGTCAGATCATTCAGGTCTATTCAGTTCCAGAGTCTGTTCAGTTCCCTAATACTCCTATCCTTTTCCCACCCTCATCTGGCTCTTCCAGGATTAAAGTGAAGTATTTAAACAAAATAAGCAAATAAGGAGCATCTCCCTGTGAAGGGAGTCCTGTTTCTCAAGTGATCTGTATAGGGTGCATATGTTTAAATTCATTTAGTTAAATTTTTAATCAGTTCAATTCCTTTGCCTTTGTTTACATAGTTTTGTTAGGTATCAAAAGTAAAGTGTACTAGTTCGCGTGTTACCAAAAAAAGTGATACTTTTGATCTTTTCTGCCTGTAGAAAAAAAGTAGACCTACATCATTTGCCGATGAGCTGGCAGCTCGAATCAGAGGGGAGGCTACAAGCCAGGTGGAAGAGGGGCGAAGAGGTACGTCATTGAGATGACTTAACAGGGTTGGGGGAGAGTGCAGGCCCCTCTGCTGGGCTTCACTGACAGCATATTTCCCTGTGTAATTTTACTGAGGCATGAGAGGCTTATTCTTTTTTTGGCTTATAGACTATTTGATAACTGAACATTATGGAACCCCCCCAAGAAAAATGCACATATACATATCTGCATCACATTTTATATGCAGTTTCAGGGGATTAATAGATGCCCCAGAGAATCACAGGCACCAGATTAAGAATCTCTCACTTATATTTACCTCTGTATTTTGACTAAGCACAAATGTACTATATAGTATATTCTAGTGATTGAACAGGATGGAATGATGTCAGAATAGTTCTTTCAGCTTGACTGAGGTACTGACTGAAGTTGTAAGGTAGAGCTGAGACACAGAGTTGAATGTCTTGCTCTTAGCTTTGGAGCCCCAGGGATGACAAAAAGCGTCGGGGCCCTGGGTGGCTCAGTCAGTTAAGCATCTGACTTTGGCTCAGGTCATGATCCCAGGGTCCTGGGATCGAGCCCCGCATTGGGCTTCTTGCTCTGCAGGGAGCCCGCTTCTCCCTCTTCTCCCCGCTTGTACTCTCTCACTGTCTCTCCTTCTCTCTCTCTCAAATAAATAAATAAAATCTTAAAAAAATATATTAAGGGTAGACTGTATGGTTAAAACTGTGGAAACACTCTTCAAGCCTTGTCCCCAGGAGAAGCAAAACCTCGGAAGACATTGAAGGAGAAGAAGGGAAGGAAAACTCCCTCAGATGGTAAGCCTTTCCCCTCCATTCTGTTATTTTAGGAGGCTTTTGATTCAGGAATATCACTTTCGTAATTCATAGAATTCCACTTTAAATGCCGACAAATGGGGTCTCTCTGTATTCTCATTTCCAAAGCTTTTAAAAGTATGCTTTGGGATGCTGGGAGGAGAGTTGGGTGTGCAGTCAGAATGCTGTAAAGATTTGAATTACTAACTTTTATAACGATCATTAGCTGTTTTTCTAGAATTCTCTGAAGGTATAGAAACTGGGGATCTCTAGCATTGGTTTTCAATAAAGAATGTATCAGAGCTTTTCATATTTAACAGTAACATCCATTACATTCCTACTTGTGACTATGTCAATCTACAGACCTTTGTTCAGTCTGCCCTCCTCTCCCAAATTCTTGGTGGGATAGGTCTTAAAGGAATTTGAACCAGGTACTTGCTTCCAGAGAAACATCTAGATGAAAGGGATCGCCTACAGAATTCACCTTGCTTCAGACATTTACAGAGTTAAGGGTGGGAACCCAGAGAGCCTTTTAAGGGATTCATTGGACTGTTTAATGAATTTTGTTTGGAATTCCTCGGACTGCTGGCCCTCAAGTACTCCTTGTTACATATGGTTAGATACACTCCATGCCAGTCTTGGAGATGCTGTAAAGGCTAACCCTGGAAATTTGAGTTCCAAACCCATCTTTAACTCTCCCTCCAAAACATTTCCCTTTCTGCTTGTTAGATGAGGACAACTTATTCGGACCCCCCAAGCTGACCGATGAAGATTTCTCCCCATTTGGCTCTCGAGGTGGCCTGTTCAGTGGAGGGAAGGGACTTTTCGATGATGAGGATGAGGAGGTGAGTCCATGACAATCAATGAAGATCCCCCTAGTTGTGTCATGGGTCCACAATTAGTAGGGAAAAAATGGCTTCTTAGTTGCAAGTTGCTTTTACTTTTCTCATATTTTGGGAGATTTTGAACTAAGGATCACAAAGTGAGAAAATACTGTATCCTGATGCCCTTTGTTAGGTGGAGAGAGGATGTGAGAGTATTTCTGGTGAATAATTTACTTGATCAGGCGGTCATTTCTTACTTTATCTGTTGTCTTCTTCCATGTTTGTAATTAATTCCTGGATAGACGTAAACTATTTAAAGGTATGATTTTGCCATAGTTTTCACTTTGGAACTACATTTCTGGCAGAACAGTAAATATGGATCTTTAAACTTTACAAGGTACTTTTCTTTAGAAATCCTCAAGTGCAGCTACATTTTCCTTTGCTTTTTTGAAATTTCGTGTCCTGCACTTTATTGCAACTAGAGTGACCTCTTCACAGAAGCCCCTCAGGATCGGGAAGCTCGAACCTCTGTTAATGCAGGTAAGCTTGGAGGCTGACTCTTCTTGTTCGCAAACAGAATTCCAGAACTGCTTACTTCTCAGTAGGGGACAGAACCCCTGAAGTTGTTCCCAAGCCTTGCTTCTTTGTTAGGCAGGAAGCTGTTTTGCTTGCCTTGGTCTAGTTAAGAGCAGCTCATTTTCTCTAATTTATGTCTTGGAAAAGACAAAAGTACCATCTGTAAACCCACATCACAGTTTTGTCTCTTTTTAAATTTATTTTTTTAAACATTTTTTAATGTAAATTCAATTAACTAACATACTTATTGATTTCAGAGGTACAGGCCTGTGATTCATCAGTCTTATATAATGCCTAGTAGTGCTCATTACATCACACACCCTCCTTTGTTTCTTTCTTAATAGAGAATTCATAAAAAGTCAAACAGGAAAAGTACTCTGTAGCCGTGTTGAGGATGTTTTAATTTAATCATGTTTAATTCAAAAAAGCACTTCCAGAATTCTGCATATAAATTGGAGGCCAGTAATTCTGTGATCTGGTGTGCATCAGAATCATCTGTGGAGCACACATGAAAAAGGAAAAAAAAAAAGTGACAAATTTTATTCCATTAGGTATGTGGTAGTTCTTGGGATTTGGGAATTAGTTAATTGAAGTGAGCGGTCTCCTTGGACCACCAGTCATCAGATTTTGGACTTGCTATGATGCTGGCTGGCTTGGTGTTCTGCCGTTCCTGCACTCTACTTCTTGGCATCAGTGGATGCTAGTTTCCCTCCTTACTGTTACTGTCTTCATTTTTGTTGTTGTTGATATTTCACATTTTTTGCTGTTCTCTTCTACTTGTTTGTTCTCCGGGTGGAATGCATAGAGCCAAAACTGTTAAGGAGCCCTGCTTGCTCTGCCTTTTCCTTCCCTTCTGTGCTTTACCCCTTCCTTGGCCTCTCCAGCCCACCCCAGTGCTATTGTTTGACCAGACTCAGAGGAATCGTCCATGGGAATCACAGCTTAGATTATATTAGTACCAAGAAAAAAGTACTGTGCGTAGAGAGAAGACTGAGCTAAAGCTAAGGAGTTTTAAAATGGCTCTTTTAGGAAAAATTAGCTTTAAAAGGTTTCCAATTAGCTATGTATTGTGTTGTACATATTTCAATAAGGTACATTTAACAAGAAAAGTCATCTTTTCTGAAGTGGTTATTTTTTTCTTTTTCATTTTTAGTGTCTTCATCCTCCAAACCTGGAAAGAAAATCCCAGCAGGAGCTGTTTCTGTATTTTTAGGTATCAAGACTTAGGGTTTGTAATTTTAAAAACCAAATAAGTACTATTTTGTCATTTTTTAAATTGTCATCTAAGTGCCAGCTGAGAGTAGCAGGAGCTCCAGAGGGCAACGAATAGCCTACGGGAAGAGCTCATTCACTGATGTTAGCTCATATTCTTTTAGAAGTTAGTGGCCTTGGACTTCCTTGTGTTTTAGTGACCAGGTGATTGGCATCGTGGAATGTTCTGTAGCAGTAAAGGATGGGGATTACTGGGTCCTGTTAATGTGTTTTGTGGATGGACTGAAACTAAATGTTCTTGGTGGGTGGTCCTTTTTTTTTCCCCCTGTAAAGTCAGGAGACCCACCCACACTGGCTCACAGCTGTGGCTGTTCTGTCCCTCCACCCACAGGGGACACTGATGTGTTTGGTGCCACCTCTGTCCCATTACTGAAGGAGCCCCAGAAGCCCAAGGAGCCGCAGAAGCCTGAACAGCCCACTCCAGGGAAAAGCCCGTACCCTCCAGCACCTGTTGGCCTCTTTGATGATGAGGATGACGATGACTTTTTTGCGGCATCCTGCAGCAAACCTTCCAAAACAGGTACCTGTTCCAGCCTCTTTTTCTGGGAATTGAGCCAGGGAGAGAATGTTGACCTGAAAAAGACATAAAGCTTGTCAAGTTCTCTGTGTCTTCCAGTAACAGGATCCCTCCTCAAGCATTCCCGTCATAGAGTGTCATCTCGGCTTCCATAGTCATAGTGCCTTAGAGATCTCTTTTCTGAACCCATCTTTCCTGCTTTGGAAACTAATTACTAGGATTATCTGCCCTATGGAGAGCTAAAATCTGTTCCCCTGTAATACCTGCTAAAGATTTCTGATTGTGATGTTTGGAGTTACGAGGAAGTTTTAATCACACTTTCTTCTGGCAGCCCTTAGTAAATCATATGAGCAGAATGCCACACGTTAGCTGTTCAGTTCCCAGCTTCTCTTCTCTTCTCTGTGCCAGAAAGCCCACATAACCTTGGCCTTTCTTATATGGCAGGGTTTTCAGCCCCTTGGCCGCTTTGGCACTCTCCTTTCTTCTCCCCTCAGATTTAAGCCCATATGTTCATGAAGTCACTCTTCTTAAATTAGTTGTTCGTTTATGTGCCAGAGGACTCTCCTGGGACTCTTGTCAGAATGCACATTGAGGGCGCCTGGGTGGCTCAGTTGGTTAAGTGACTGCCTTCGGCTCAGGTCATGATCCTGGAGTCCCGGGATCGAGTCCCACATCGGGCTCCCTGCTCAGCAGGGAGTCTGCTTCTCCCTCTGACTCTCTTCCCTCTCGTGCTCTTTATATCTCATTCTCTCCCTCTCAAATAAATAAATAAAATCTTTAAAAAAAAAAAAAAAAGAATGCACATTGAGATTCCCTGGCGGGTGTGGGGTGGGGCCTGTGATTGTGCATTTCTAACAGGCTCCCTGGTGGTCAGAGATGGCTGGTCTGTGGAAAAACACTTGGGTGTTTTAGATAGACTACTGGGTGCACACAGTTTCCAGCAACAGGAGAAGAGGACTCTTCGGAAGACTAGATGGACCAGGATTCAGTGAGAAGCTCCTTTTCCAGTGGTAAATGTGAGAAGTAAGGATGGAAGCAGAAACCTAAGGGAAATCATTGCCTAGTTATTTTAGAAAGCATGCAAATGGACGCATACAACACTCAGATCTAGGCCAACTGAAATGACAGTGAATAAAGGTGGTGGTGGTGCCTCTCTTGGCCTGGGAGGCCCCTCGCCTAGTGAGTACTGGTGGGGACTGATTTAGAATCACAGATAACGTTGACAGCTGCTGCTGTCCTGGGTTGCTCACAAGTTGGTATCCTCCTTTCAGTGATGCACACCTCATTCCCCACGGCAGTGCTCCTGGTAGTGAAAGGCTGGAAGCTGCCCTGCTCCTCGTCATTAGGGTCAGTTACGGTCTCTTGTTCAGTAGAATTTGGTGAAGTGTTACAAACGATGAAGTCTATGTATGTTGGCATGAGAAAGATTCTTTAGGTACATTAAGTGAAAAACGTAAATCATATGAAATATTATTAGAATTACGTTATCATTTACAGCCTTATTTGTGAATCACCCAAGTGAGAATGTCAGTATATCCTTTGGAGGAATTAGATATGTGTCTATTAAACTGTTCCTGAAAGCGGTTTTGTTTGGGTGGGCAGGTGGAGTTACGGGGGAGATTTCAATATTTGCTTTTCTATGTCTCTGTGGTTTGACTTCTAATTTTTATTTATTTATTACTTTTTAAAAAAGATTTTTAAGTAATCTCTACACCCAACATGGGGCTTGAACTGACAGCCCTGAGATCAAGAGTCACATGCTCTACTGACTAAGCCACCCAGTCACCCCAGTAGTTTGACTTTTTAAAAGGAGGAGCCAATCCTCACTTCTCAGATTTCTAGGGTGGTTGCTTCTTAAATGATCTTTCTTTCTTTGGTCTCTATTTACCCTTGATGCCAGTCCAAGCTAGTCTAAGCTTAGGACTCTGCTGCTTGGATGGGTGTGTGAGCCAAATGGTCCTGTGTTTCAACCACTGGTCCTGTGTTTCATTTGAGCTGCTCTTGTGTTCTTTGAAAAATTCCAACTTAATACTGTTTCATAACTAATCAAAAAATAATATTCTTTTTCTATTTATTCCTTGGGAAGGAAGAATTTTTTAATCTATGAATTTAGTGGTGGGAGTTTTGACTTTAGTATACTAAATTTTCTGTTGTGATATCTTTTCTAAAGACAAAGTCAAATCCACTGCCAATATCTTTGATGAGGAGGAAGGAGATCTGTTCCAAGAAAAAGCAGCTGCTTTGCCAGAAGCCACTGTGAATCAGACAGATGAAAATAAAGCAAGGGCAGAGAAAAAGGTGAGCAGGAAGGAAACATAACATAGTGAAGTCTTGTTAAGTGTTGATTTGGGGCATCTTGTTAATTCGTCTGGAACCCAGAGGGAAGTGGTATTTCCTTTCAGGTGTATGGTGAAGAACTTTAGTCATACAGCAAGGTGAAAGAATACAGTGAACACCCAAAAACCTACCACCTAGATGGAGCAGTTGTTGGCTTTTGCCTTGCTCAGTGGTTTTTACCTCCATTGATGATCTGTTCCTGTACCAGTTATCATGTTAAGGGGTACAAAAGAATGTTTTTCCAGTTCTTTCATTTCTTCTACATTAGCTAACATTTTTCCAAACAGAACCAAAGAGCTTTCTTTCCTCCTTTTTAAGTTATCACTATAGGATCAATGGATTCTGTGTTCAACCTATTATAAACCATTAGCATCATTGTTTTTGTTTGTTTGTTTTAAATGAACCTGTATTTGGCCAGCAGGATGCATCCCCATCAGCACTGAAGCTCTTCTGGCTGCTGTCCCTTTCCTTGGTATCCTGCATAGCTTGAGCCATCCTCTTTCTCTCTTTTTTTAAGTTTGTTTGTTTACTTATTTAAAGATTATTTTATAGAGAGAGCCTGTTCACACATGAGCATGAGGGGGTGGGGCAGAGGGAGAAGGAGAGAGAGAATCTCAAGTAGACACCCCCTAAGCATGGAGCCTGACGCAGGGCTTGATCCCAGGGCCCTGAGCTCATGACCTGAGCCCAAATCAAGAGCTGGATGCTTAACTGACTGAGCCACCCAGGCTCCCTTATTTATTTAGTAATCTCTACACCCGGTATGGGGCTCGAACTCATGACCCTGAGATCAAGAGTTGCATGCTCTTCCAGTTGAGCCAGCCAGGTGCCCTGATCATCCTTTTTCTTTTTCTTTCTTTTTTTTTTTTTTTAAAGATTTTATTTATTTGACAGAGAGAGACACAGCGAGAGAAGGAACACAAGCAGGGGGAGTGGGAGAGGGAGAAGCAGGCTTCCCGCTGAGCAGGGAGCCCGATGCGGGACTCCATCCCAGGACCCCGGGACCATGACCTGAGCCGAAGGCAGACGCTTAACAGCTGAGCCACCCAGGCGCTCCTGATCATCCTTTTTCTAAAGAACCTCTTGTGTGTCCTTTCTATGAAACCCTGACCATGGGCACCTAGGTGGCTCAGTCGTTAAGCATCTGCCTTCTGCTCTGGTCATGATCCCAGGGTCCTGGGATCGAGCCCCGCGTCAGGCTCCCTGCTCGGTGGGAAGCCTGCTTCTCCCTCTCCCACTCCCCCTGCTTGTGTTCCCTCTCTCGCTGTGTCTCTGTCAAATAAATAAATAAAATCTTAAAAAACCCTGACCTTCCCACTGCCGACTACCTATGTCCCAGCATTCAGAACCTGGCAGGCTCCTAGGGGTAGCTCACCTTCCTGTGCTGGCTCCAAGTATACACGTCCCATTTGCGTACAATACCCTGATCCACCAGATACGCCCTCTGGCTTAACTTGTTTTTCTCTTCTCATGCGGTTCCCTCTGCCTGGAGTGTCCTTGCTTGTACCATCTCCTGTGTCCAGGCTTTGTCTGTCCTGAGAAATTTACTTTATTGATGAACTGTTTCTTTCTTCTTTCCTAACTTATACCAGTTTTTAAATTCTTTCTTATGATTCTTCTTTTGCATTAATTCTTTGTACACGTTTAAGGTCCACGGCATCTTTATTCCCCTGGCACATGGCCTGCTGCCTTATCCTAGCAGAGACTCAGTCTGTTTTCTAAATGAATGTTTGAATAAACCCTCATTTCCAGTTATCTTGGTTGTTAACCCTCAAGTTTTTTTTTTTTTTTTTTTCCAACAAAGGTTACCCTTCCTTCCAGCAAAAATCCTAAGCTCTTGCCAGAAACAAAGGCTCAAAAAGGTTTATTTTCAGATGAAGAGGACTCTGAGGTAAGGAATTCTCTTTCTTAGTTCTGGGAACTAGTCCTTGGATATGACAAAATATTTCTAAATCAGGGTTTTTCAGTAGAGGTACAAGACCTTTTATTAAATACTTCTTTTTTTGAAATTAATGTTTTGAGAACACATGTGCTTAGAAAGCAGTATGTGTAGTAATACTTTTCATGTTGGGTTTGAATCCAGTGCATCTTCTGGGAGAAAAATACTCTCTTCAGGATGCTCAGATTTAAGGCTCTTTGTTGATCCACAATGCAGTGAGGTGCTTGTACCAGAACAGAAATCAGCACGCTGTTTCCTTTTTCAGCAGTCTCATTGAATAATGGGCTTAGTGCCGTATGGGATGTATTCTGGCATAGCCTTTTATCTTGTGACCAGTAACCGTTTGTGGGCTGGCGGTGCTTGCAGACAGCCTTGGTCCTTGAAGGTTCCCGTCTGGAAGCATCTTTCCGGTGGGACAGCACCCCTCTCAGAAGTGTCACTGCTTTATCTGACTCTCCCAGGCCAAGGTCCTTTCAGAACTGATCTCAGGCTGGGCCTTTAAGGGATCAGAGACCTGTCTGAGAATATAACGGGCAGTCAGAAATCTCCTTCCAGAAAAATACATGGACATGGCAGAAATTTACATGTAATTTCAAGAAATTGTGAACTCTGGATTAAGCTTTTGTGGTTACTTTGCACTAACAGCCAGGATGGACGTACAGCTCTTTGGAAGTGGAGTGATTGCCATTGATGTAAATAAAACCCGTGAGGCTTATATTTCATTGACGGCCAGTGTACAGAAGATAGGAATTAACCCAACTCCAGTTAAGCCAAACTCCTGGACACATGAGCACAGCATGGTGGGGCCTCACACTCTGGTCTCATCCCACGCTCCTGGCTTCCTCATCCTCAAGCACACCTGCACTGACTCCTGCCTTCTGGGAGTGCTCTTCCCAGAATCTGGATGCCTTGCTTCCTTTTTACAGTTTCTTTGAGGCTTTCCCTGACGATCCTTTGCATGACTGCCAGCCCGCTAGCACTCGCCACACTGCACTCCTTGCCTTCTCTTCTGCTCTGTTGTTCCCCACAATATGTGTTGCCATGTGACTTTTCATGTGTACTTGTTCATTATCTCCGTCCCAACTAGAATAAGCTCCATGAGGGCAGGACGTTTTGTTTCCTCCTCATACCTCTAACACTTAGGCTAGTACTTGGCACTTGATAAGCCAATAACAGTTGTCGACTACATGAAAAAAAACAAATGTGATCAATTTCAGTGACTTAAAAGGTCTTTCAGTACCATGTTACTGTGAAATAAATCATTCCCGAACTTAGTGGCTTCAAACACCAGTAAGTTTTATTATCTCTTATGATTCTAGAACTGGACTGGGTTCAGCCAGGTACTTGTCAGTTAGGGTCTATCCTGTGGTTCTAGTCTGAAGGTGGCTGGGCTGAGAATCCTCTCACTCCGGTGTCCAGTAGCTGGACGGAAAGACTCAAACAGCTGGGGCTTTGGGGACACCCCTCTCCATCTTTATGCGGTCTCCTAGCATGGCAGCTGCAGGGAAGGTGGGTTCTTGAAGCAGGGCTTCAACGTGAGATTCCCCAGAGAGCTGTGCAGAGGCTATATTGCTTTTGTAACGTAGCCTTGAAAGTCATCACGGTCGAGGTAGTCCTGAAGGCCCGCCAAGATTCCAGGGCGGGGATGCAGACTCTACTTCTTGATGGTGGGAGTGTATAAGAATTTGCAGACAGGTTTCACAGCCACCACCAAAGGCTTTGTCCTGTGTGCATTGTCCTAGATTGTTTTTATTGGATGCTGTCGGGGTGCTTAGGCAAGGAAAAGTGAAACAAATCTTTCTGTAAGTGAAATCTTGCCAGTGTGTAAAATGCAGGAGAGGCATGGGAGCCCATAGCTCCCTCTATGTGGCCTCTTTACCTCAGCGGACCCCTGGGACTCCATGGGGTCCAGGCGAATCCACTGGGCTGAGAAGCGCTCTTCTCAGTTAATGAATTCATTAGGTCTGTGTTTGAGAGTTGGCACTGATGCCATAATAAGAAGAAATTATCCAGAGAGGTCTCAGTAACTGTGTTCTTGTCCTATTTAATTGTCTGGCCCTTGGCTATTGACATTTCTGTGCTAAGGGAATAGGTGTCCTATTTTTATGTTTCTAGTTCATGCAGCTCAATTTGCATTATAGGCTGACACTATTGCAGTTTGAAAGTTTCTTCAGAGTCTACTAGATCTTTTGCAACATCTCTTAGTTATAGTTCAGGTAGAATACCAAGCGTTTTAAAATAAAATCCGAATTCACATTTATTTGGAAGAAATAGTATCATACTTTTATAAGGGGAGAGGAGGAGGGTGTTAGTAAATAAAAGAGTCATAGATGCAGTAATTTGGGAACCCAGGCTCTACTTCCATTATTGAATCTGTTTAATTCCGATTCTTTGGACAAAAAAAGGAAGTCACTTACTTTTTAACATGATAAGAGATCGATTGGAAAGTGTTGTCCACGTGGGAGTTTACAAACCTCAGAGTTCCAGTGAGGCCACCTGGGAGTTCCACGTGGGCCTCTTCCTTCTCACACGTGGATGTCCGTGCTGCACCCGCTAGGACAAACTGACGAGTCTCTCAGCCAGCTTCCCTCTCACAAAGAGACCTAGACTCATGCAGCCATCATGTCATAGTCTTCAGTGTTTTATATTTAACTGATACTTTAAAAGCTAATCTGTCATGTTAACCACAAACTTTAATCTTGATCCAACAGGATTTGTTTTCTTCTCAAAATGTGAGTAAGTCAAAAGATGCATCTCTCCTGCCTAGCAAACTCCCCACGTCGGTCTCACTTTTTGATGACGAAGATGAAGAGGTAAACAGTGTTATTGCCGTGCAAGATAAATAAGTTTTTTTTTTTTTTAAGATTTTTTATTTATTTGACAGAGCACAAGCAGAGGGAGAGAGAGGGAGAAGTAGGTTCCCTGCTGAGCAAGGAGCCCAATGTGGGACTCGATCCCAGAACCCTGGGATCATGACCTGGGCCGAAGGCAGCTGCTTAACCGACTGAGCCACCCAGGCGTCCCAAGATAAATAAGTTTTTGATGAGTAGAAAACCGTTGCTGATGTAGGTTTATAGTCGGAGGCGCATATAGTAGAACGAGGTAATGAGAGGCAGTTAAACTATCTGATGCTTATGTAACAAAAATATTTTAGTTTTTTTCTCTGGGCAGGATATTAGATTATTGTTATTTTTTTAAAGATTTTATTTATTTGAGAGAGAGAGAGAAAGAGCACAAGCCAGGGGAGAGGCAGACGGAGAGGGAGAAGCAGATTCCCTGCTGAGCAGGAGCCCACTGTGGGGCTCGATCCCAGGACCCTGGATCATGACCTGAGCTGAAGGCAGACACTTAACCGACTGAGCCACCCAGGCGCTCCATGGACATTAGATTCTTGACCCAGCTCTTATGGAAGGCTTTGTAGATGTCATTTTAAAAATCTGCCTTTAAGAAATACTTTTCGGAGGATGGATCTTTATTATACCCAATGACCTATGAGAATGTCTTGGATAAAGTGCAAATAGAGAGAAGACAGCCATGTCTTCACCTTGTTTTTCTTTCCTACCCTGGATGAGAGAGCAAAGTGGGGGAAGGAAATAAGAGAGAAGACAAACCGGGCGCCTGGGTGGCTCAGTTGGTTAAGCGACTGCCTTCGGCTCAGGTCATGATCCTGGAGTCCCTGGATCGAGTCCCGCATCGGGCTCCCTGCTCGGCGGGGAGCCTGCTTCTCCCTCTGACCCTCCCGACCCTCCCCCCTCTCATGTGCTCTTTCAGTCTCTCTCTCTCAAATAAATAAATAAAATCTTTAAAAAAAAAAAAAAAGAGAGAAGACAAACCAAACCTTTCCTCTTATGCAGTACTGTGCAGTGGCCAAGCTCATGGGCTTTGGCACCAGACCCCTGCATTCACTTGCAAATCAGGGACCTTGGGCAAGTAACTTAAACTTCCCGAATCTTACATGGCTTAATAGTATGTAGAGTCATTGTGGTAGCTGGAACAACTCATGTACAGCTCTTGGCACTGTGCCTGCACATAGTAAGTGCATAGGAAATGTTCACTGTTGTCATTAGAATCTCCATCAGATACCAGTTCATTTTTCTCATGGCCTTTCCTACCTTCCCATACTCTGCTTAAAGGCTCCTTTTATCGAAACTTTACACTTCAGGACTATTCACCTGCTGTAGTATATTGTTAAGAGTGTTTTTCTGTCTAACTTGGTTGGGTTCAGGCCCTCTTATGATTTTGTTTCTATTACCTTAATGAAAATAGTAGATACTTTTGGAATGCTTGACTATACACAAATCAAAATATGCCATTGAACCTATGAGAATCAGCTCTTTAGTAGGCCAGTAGTTGTATTTAGTAAACTGTTGCTTATGTTTGTATGTCTTTTTAAAACTAACCAGAAAACACAAGTTATTCCTTCCCTCTGTCCCAGGTGTGTGTCTTTTGTAGGTGAGAGAGATTGGAGAAAGCTCTCAGTTTCTCTCTGTTAATTCATTGCTTTGGTTTCTAAGTTATAGAAAGGTGTGCAAGTTGTTGGCTCTCACACAGGCTGGACTGCTCTCGCTGATGTGCATAGAGGACCCACCCACAGCAGGCCTGAGTGGGGCCAGGTTTCCTCCTATTTCTGTGACCTTGGCCTCCTCCCACTCCCTCCCGAGTGTTTTGCTTTTGAGTTCCATGTGGTCTGTTACCCTTCTGTGGAGGGAGAATACAGTTAGAGAAGATTAGAGACTATTGTCTTAGGGTTCTACATAAGAGAAGTGGGATTTACTGACATTTTGTGATTTTTTTTTTTCCCTTGATGTATTATATATATTCTGTACTTGACCAGAGACTTATTCTTTAACAATTTGACATGGAAGATGGTCTTGTTTTTTATTTTATGCGTATGAAGTTGTCATACCTTCTGCCATTTGTTTTTCTAGGATAATCTTTTTGGGACAACAGCTGCTAAGAAGCAGTCATTATCTCTTCTAACTCAGAGCCAAGAAAAAGCAAAACCGTCTGAGCCCTCCAGAAAGAAAGCATCTGCCTTGTTGTTCAGCAGTGATGAGGAGGTGGGTTGAAAATTTCTCCTGGAGAAGAGCAAGAGGTTGTTTGTGATGGGATTTAAGAGTTACAGCCATTCTAAACATTTTCTTTTTTCTACCTATTTTATATGCAGTGAAGTTTAGTCACTGAAGACTATGTTCACAAAACTGTCTTTTTTTCTGGAAGGATATTTAGTATAGTGTATTAACTTAAAGATTAATGTTTTCAGAACAGTTGAGAATAAAATAAGTATGCCTCTCAAATTATAATATATGCCAATTCAAATGAGTTAGGACTATATTATATTGTTAAATGATTATTATGTTTCATTAGTCAAGAACTGTAGCTAGACATGGTAGGAATATCCTATGCAAGTTTAACTACTTTTTTTTGAGTCTTAACATAAATATTTTTATTTGCTATCTAGATGCAAATTAGCAGAGCTAGTAGTGAATATGGTTTAGCTGCTGATTTAGTTGTACAGAAAAAGACCTTAAATATAATGATATTACAAACCCTGAGCATTAAAATCTTTCTGCTTTAAAATAATTGTTTTTCTTTATTTTAACATTGTAGGCAAGTTATGCAGTCACATGCTCTACCACTGAGCTATACCCCCAGTAGGCAAGTTATGAAGGCATGATGTGGATGGAGATATTGTAGGCATATTAATGTTTTTTATTGAAAGCAACTTACGATGATACAACATAATTTGCTTTTTCTATTCAAACATATGAATTTTTGATGGATTTTCCATTTTTTTTTCTTTCTGGCATTGTTAGTGGTAGTTCTCCCTTGCCTACAATGTTAAAATAAAGAAAAACTGTTATTTTAATGCAGGAATAATATTTAGGGAAATTTACTTCCGGTTTCCTTAGTCTGAATTGCCACAGGATTTTAACATATATTTTATATTTTAAGGACCAGTGGAATATTACTGATTCACAGACAAACTCAGCATCTGACAATAGGTCTAAACTTAGGGATTCTGGCACCACTCAGGAGCAGGAGGCCAAGGCTGTGCAAAAGACCAGTCTCTTTGAGGAGGATGATGAAGATGATCTGTTTGCTGTTGCTAAGAACAGGTGAGACAGTCATTGTGAAAAATCATTTAACCAGTGTCTGTGGTAATAAGTAAAGGTATTTGATTCGCAAGATGTCAGTTACTTGGGGTGACGTGATAATCATTCCTTACTTAGTAGTCATATGAGGGAGAACGTGTTTGATTTTCTCCCTCATAAGATATTTTTTCCCCCCAGTGCTGGGAAATGTTTTTATTCGTGGATTTATCTAATTTCTTCTACTTACTATTTTTCTTTGCTAGGGATTTAAGTGCAGTTTGTTACCTTTTTTGTTTTTCTTCTGGGATACCCTATAGAACGTAAAGTTTGGTTTGAGTTACTTAAGTTTCTCATTTGGATGGAAATCTTCTCAGCGTTGAAAAACATCCTATTAGGAGGAGGGTTCTCTGCAGGGCTGTGCTGTCACACCAGTGGCTGGTAACTCTTAGCTGATCTGGGTGCTCCTCCACATGAATACTTGGACTAAAGCCCACAGGGTATTTTGTAGACTGCGCATTGGCCATGTTGGTGGTGTAACATGCTGCTTTTACAGACAATAGCCAAGTGTAGGAGAGCATGTGGAAGAACAGTGCTGGTGGCAATGTAAAATGGTGCCACTTTGGAAAACAGTCCAGCAGTTCCTTAAAAAGTTAAACATATGGAGTTACCATACGACTTAATTTCACTCTTAGGTAGATGCTCAAGAGAAACGAAATGAAAATATCTCCACCCAAAAACTTGTATATGAATGTTCATCGTAGCATTATTCATAGTAGCCACAAAGTGGAAACAAGCCAAACATCCTATCAACCGATGACAGGATAAAGAAAATGTGTTATATCCGTACAGTGGACTCTTAACTCAGCAATAAGAAGGAATAAAACAAAATATTGATACATGCTACAACATGGATGAACCTTAAATATCGTGTTAATTGAAAGCAGCCAGTCACAGAGGATCACATGTATGGTTCCATTTGTATATAATAATCCAGAAGAGATAAATCTACAGAGACAGAAAGTAAATTAGTGTTTGCCTGGGCTGAGGGGCAAGGAGAATTGGGAGTGACTTAACAGGCCTGGGGTTTCATTCTGGGTTGATGGAAATACTGTGAAGTTACATTGTGGTGATAGTTAACTCTATACCGAAAACCAGTGAATTGCATATTATGTTGTAAAAGGGTAAATTTTATGGTATGTAAATTATATCTCAAGATCATTCTAAAAAAAGAAAGAAGAGCTGTGACTCTAACAAAGTTGTGAAATACTGCCTTGTGAGCAGGGCACTCACATGTCCCGGCTTGCCTGGACAGCCCCAGTTTGTGCCTATCATTACAGCAATGACTATTATTAATTTCCCTGTCACTCTCAGAAATGTGCCTTTAATTTGACCTTTTGTTTGACTGTATAGCCAAAAGAAGACCCAGAGAGTGTCACTCCTCTTTGAAGACGATGCTGATAGTGGAAGCTCTCTCTTTGGCTCTCCTGCTGCATCTGTTCCTCCTACAACAACGGTATTCTTTTTTTTTTTTTTTTTTTTAAAGATTTATTTATTTGAGAGAGCGAGAATGAGAGAGAGAGAGTGTACATGACGGGGGTGGGGGTTAGAGGGAGAAGCAGGCTCCCTGCCGAGCAGGGAGCCCGATGCGGGACTCGATCCAGGGACTCCAGGATCATGACCCGAGTCGAAGGCAGTCACTTAACCAACTGAGCCACCCAGGCGCCCCCAACAACGGTATTCTTAACCTCCTAGGTCCAGGAAATATCCTTGAGCTGATGTTACATGAATAGTGATACTTCCCTGAATCAGCTCCTAAAACCTGACCTTGGAGGCTGAGTCCAATGGAAAAACCCATTTGCCTAGTTCTAGAAAGAGATCTTCTAGTTAGTGGTATTTTACAGATGAAGCACAAGTGCAGAGCCTGCAAGGAGGGGTTCCTTTCAGGGGTAGGTCTCTGGAGCCTCAGGGAGAGCGTTGCTGGGGTCACCAGGCTCAGCTGTAGCCGCGTAGAATCGTGCTAACATTAGACCAGGCCAGTAAGGCACACATTCCTTTTAGGAGCACGTTTCAAGTACTAACACTTTCGTCCTGGTTTATGTCAATAGCCAGACAGTAAAAGGGAAGGAAATTCTGGCACATGCTACGACATGGATGGACCTTGAAGACTTCACATTGAGTGAAATAAAGCAGTCAGAAAAAGACAGTATATGAGTCCAATTACATGAGGTACCTGGAGGAGTCAACTTCGTAGAAACTGAAAGTAGAATCGTGGTTGCCAGGGGCTGGGGAGAGAGGGAATGGGGAGTCTTTTAATGAGTACAGAGTTTCAGTTTTGCAAGATGGAAAAATTCTGGAGATTGGTTGCATAAGTGTGAATATTCGTAACACTACTGAACGATATACATGGTTAAGATGATAAATTTTATGGTTTTTAGAATAGTTAATTTTTTTAAAAAAAATTAAAGGACGTGATAAGAAAAGGTCAATCAGTGGCTATCTGGTGTAAATGATTCCAGTGATTACATCTAAGTGACGTCACTACCACAATCACCTAAGCTAAAAAATCTAGCCAATCTTTTTTTTTTTTTTTTTTTAAAGATTTTATTTATTCGAGAGAGGCAGAGGGAGAAGCAGGCTCCCCGCTGAGCAGGGAGCCTGATGCGGGACTCGATCCCAGGACCCTGGGATCATGACCTGAGCCGAAGGCAGACGCTTAACCATCTGAGCCACCCAGGCGCCCAAAAATCTAGCCAATCTTGATGATAGTTACATCAAAAAGGAGTATTAAAGAATGAAAGGAAGATGGGATTATGATAATATTTGTCCAGGGAACCCAGGCTTCCTGGAATCCTGCTCTGGCCTGTCATTCATCCCTCCCCAAAACCTTCCCTTAGTTGGGTATATGTGAGTGTGTGCACAGAGAACAAAGTGAGGCCAAGCACTGTTTTACTGCCAGCTGGCAATTGCTAACAGCCCCAAAGGGAAAGGTAAAACTTTTTAGGCTAGACCCCATGGAGACATCCTTTATCTGACTTGGGTTAGCCTAGAGGGCCAAGAATCAAGCCAACTCCCAGCCTGCTGTCAGGCCTTCAGCTCCAACTTCAGGCCATTCAAATTTGGCATGTGATAGAGGCAAAAAGACATGCAAGACAGAAGAAGGGATGAGACCCTGGGACTCCTCCCATGTGGGAGCAGCCACCATGGCACCTCCACCCATGCTTGATGCGGAAGACCCTCCTCCTCCTGTCATGGTGATGAGTGACCACGTCCCTGATACTGTCCCAGGTACGGGGAAGGAGAGAGATGGCTGGAGAGGAGCCTGGAGCTTCCTGTTTTCTGGACGCTGATCGTTGGTTCTTCCATACCTCCTAAATATTTTTTGTTTAAAGTTTATTTTAAATTATGCAGTGATATGTGGATGCCTTCTTTAAAAAGTTTTAGAATGTGCATAGAGAATACAAAGCCCTTACGCTCCTCCCAGAGGAATCATTGGTTACAGTGTGTTGTCAGCCCTTTCAGGCCTGCTTCCAGGCGTTCCCCCCCCCCCGTGTCTGTTTTATTTAAATGAGATCATGTTATATATACATTTTTATGTATCTTTTTTCTTGTCCTACAGCATGTTTTTCATTTCCATAAGCTTCAGTCGTTCTTTTTTGTCACTCTCGTTATTTCCTGTAACTGTACCAGGACATGTGTGACTTACTTTGTGTGATGGAGTAATCATCACTGTTTCCTGCTAGTTTATTAGGGACGTTTCTTCCCATCCCTACTGCCTTGTCATCTTTAGCCTTGACTTAATTTATTATATCTGGCCTCTCCACGAATGCTCCTTCCTTTCATCTGCTCTCCTTGCTGTTGCCCTTGTTCTGTTCCTAAAAGCAGCCTGGTCTCGTCTTGTCCTTGTCACAAACGCCTCAGCTGAGCCTCCCTTGCCATCTGTAATCTCGTTCGAGGTGCACTCCTCTTTTCCACCCTCACTCACCTTGTGCTCGAGGTGACTTATCCTGTCCCACAGTACTCCAGAAGACCTTGTTGTCTCCCTGATCTGGAAATAGTCTTCATATTTTCAGACATAGGACAAATGCTAACTTGTCCTGTGATAGCTTCCCAGACCAGGCACATGTCAGTTGATGATCTAGGGACTTTTTTTCCACCACATTCCCATTAAGTGGGTTTGCACAGCTTGTACCAGAAGCTTTCAGCATTGGGAGGAGCGTGCTGCCCTCCCTACTGCTACTTCTGAGGTGCTCCTAATCTTCTCCTTGAATCACCCATCCTTGCATCTCCCTAAAGAAGACGTCAGGTGGCTCCGTGGTTAAAAGAGTCAGGAGATCTGAGTGGTTTTTCTTTGTAGATTATAAATAATAACTTGTACCCTGGATAAATGAGCAATAATTTAATAAATTTTAAAGGTTATAGAAATGGAAAACTTTTTTCTACCTGTAGTAATTATGATTGTTAAATGAGACAAAAGATCAAAGATCAGCATCTTAAGTAGCTGAACAAACCACACAGAATTTTACCATTTGTGAAATATAAGCACCTTTGGACAATAGTATATAAAAGATATTTTTTGTTTAGAGATCCCAGAATATTTTAAAGTTAGATGTGACTCCATTAAAAACCTATCAGTGAAGTTAAATTTCATGATGAAGATGAAGTCAGCTTATCTTTAGGAACATTTACAACCAAAAGTTTGGGTGGCATTTTTATTGGTTTAAGGGACCATATTTAAGTCTAGTTTCTCACCCTGACTGACTTGCATCAAAATTATATGTAGTTCTCAATAAGACCAGCACATTCCACAAATTTTTTTTCCTTTGATCATTTCAGTATTGCCTTATCTCTTCTGAAACTGTTTTTTTGGGTTTCCAGTCTTTTATTTCAGGTTCAAATGATTATGCATTTTAAGGACCTCTCCCTAACAGTAACCAAACATTTTACCCTATTTTTACTTCATTTGTAATTTTTTCTCTCATAGTTAGTAGGGTTCTTTGATTCCCCAGGTCTGTCTTCCTAACTTGATTTAGGTATTGCTTCAGGGCTTACTTCCTCATAACATCTAGTCTTGTTGGTATGACAGAGTTGTAGTTTTTTCTCAAGAATTTTTGATCAATCCTTTGCCTGAAGGATGACAGTAACTCTAGACAAGGCACATAACCTCAGTTTTCTAATCTCTGAAATCCCTGCCTCCCACGTTAGGAACAGATGGGAGATGGGACAAAGTGCTCGCAAACTTACGTTGACCACCTTCTTGGTAGAAAACACCATGACTGGCTGTGGAAATATATGATCCTTTCAGGTGAATGGACAGATATATAATAGGTATTAATGTAAATTAGGAAGCAAGTGAAGTAAAGGCTAGGTAGAGGGATAAATAATCTTATCAGTGTGGCAACTGATACTAAAGAGGGAGAACAGGGAAACCTTTATGGGTGACCTTTAGCTGGGCCGTGTTTGAAAAATGAGGATTTGCTTCTACTGACAGTGAGGAGCAAGCATGGAAGTGTGAGAGTTTATAGTAGGTGTAAGGAGTAGTGAGGATTGATAGGATGCAGATGGATAAAGGGAGAAAATGAAGTGTCAGTTGACTGTCATGTGTAGCATTTGCTTAATGCAAACAGTGCACGCGGGTGGGAGATGAAGTAGTCTGGTGGGTATTTTATTTTAGCAGGACAGCTCTGGATGACATCATTGAGCTGAAATGTGAGGAGGGAGGCAGAGAGGAGAGACTAGTAGCTGTCTGGGTGGCAGAGGTCAGGGTCTGGGCGATGGCAGTGTCTGTGAAGTGAACGGACACACGGAGATACGTGCAGGTGTTGTAGTGGCCGAAGTTGTGAAGTGCTGTGTCTGCACGTCTGAGGGGGTGGCGTTTATTCCTTCACCCTGTTTGTGCCCCCTTCACTGTCCTGCATTCTCTCTCCCCACATCTCGCTAACTCGAGGACTGTGGTTTCGCCTTGTTCTAGACATTGCCCTGCAGTCAAGCGCACTTTTGTTTTTAAGGATGTCATCTACTCTTCTTTTGGTAGAAAAAAGAGCCTGTCCCTGAGGTACCACCTTTGCTGTTCAGCGATGAAGAAGAGAAGGAGGGACCATTTGGAGTGAAACCTGTGGATGAGAAGGTTGAGGGCACCAAAGAACCATCAGAACTGCGGAGCACCTGTGTGGTTGAGGAGTCAGAAAAGGTAGACTTTTTTGTGTGTGTCCATTCTGACATGTTTCTCATGTCTTGTAAAACACAGACACACATACACACACAAATGCACACACCCTTACCTTTTTCTACCACAGAAAATAAATGGCTAATTTGTTGAAAACTTTGAAAACACTGAGAAGCGTGAAGAAGAAAATCTGATGCCACCATTCAGGGAAATCTTCACCACTGTTCTTGCTGTTCAGTCTCATTTCGAGGCACGGGTGTACACAGTGCTGTGCATTTCTCCTGTTCACACACTTTGTCATCTCGTGTCCATGTCTGTTTTGTCTTTCTCTCACCAGGGTGTTCTCCCCCATCTTGTTTTTCATTTTCGTTTTCTCTCCGCGTGTCTGCCCTTTCTGACGTGTTCCCTTTGTAGTGTTCCTGCTCCCCTTGGTTCTCTTTTTTTTTTTTTTTTTTAAAGATTTTATTTATCCATTCATGAGAGACAGAGAGAGAGACAGAGGCAGAGGGAGAAGCAGGCTCCCTGCGGAGCAGGGAGCCCGATGCGGGACTCGATCCCAGGACCCTGGGATCATGACCCGAGCCGAAGGCAGACGCCCAACCAACTGAGCCACCCAGGCGTCCCCCCCCTTGGTTCTCTTTTGCTTCTACCTGTACTTGAATTAAAATGACTGTTTTAAAATCTTAATTTCCTAAAAAAAAAAAAAAAGATCTTAATTTCCTGTTCTTTTACATTTAGTTGATGTTCGCTGTTAATTAGAAAGTGAAGAATATCTCTGTCTTCTAAAACATTTGCTGTCTTCTCCTGGGTGGTCTGTCATCTGCAGGAGCCTGTAGACAAGGCTGCTGGCTGCACCTGGGGGTCTGTGATGGCCTTCGGTGTCTGTATATTTTTTTTCTTTTTTTTTTTTTTTTAAAGATGTATTTATTTGAGAGAGAGAGTGAGCGGCAAAGGGAGAGGGAGAAGCAGACTCCCCACTGAGCAGGGAGCCCGATGCGGGACTCGATCCCAGGACTCTGGGATCATGACCTGAGCTGAAGGCAGACGCTTAACCGCCTGAGCCACCCCGGCTCAGGGGTGGCTTTCTTTTTTTTTTTCCTAACTTTTCTTGTTCTCTGAATGTTCAGCTGTTCACGTTTAATCTCTTTTTCAGGGCCTAGCTGAAGAATATCACATACACTTTTCCTGTTGAAGCTCCTTAGAGCTGCAGTGATACAAATATTTTATTTGTACCTGAGACACTGTGTGACATTCTCTACCTCTGGTTTCTGTGTGGACCTTTCCTGTGTTCCCGTAGCCCCTGAGTTATGCCAGTCAGCCGGAAGTCCAACTGCTTGTTGCACTGCCGCCTCTGTCTTGAGTATAAACTCCTCGAGGATCGGGGCCAGGTTTCTTTGGCTTGCCATGATATCTGTAGTACTTAGCATATTACCTCCCATATAGTAGGCACTTGTGAATTACCTGTTTCTTCAAAGAAGCATATTTTCCACAGTTTGATCACTTTGAAATTAAGATGTACTTCACAGTCAGTAGCATGTTTAATTGGGAGTTGTTTTTTTCTTAGTGGTTCATACAGTAATAGTGGTTCTTAAAATCAGTGGGCTCTTACTTGAAATGTGGAGCTTGTTGAGCGAAAAAATATTATATTTTAGGCTCATTTTAGTGATTCTTTTCATTGCATAATGCAGTGTGAGCCTTCTACAGTTTAAGTGTCTGATTTTGTCAGTAAGTTTTCTCCTTGGGACTGAAGTGCTAATTAAATACTAGGAAATACATGATCCATTCCTAGTGATTGGCATTTGTGTTTTCTCTGTGACTAAGTTATTTACAGTTCATGAGCAACCTGTGTGGATCAGGGTTATAACTGATATGTATATCTCTTGGTAGGAAGAAGGGACCCATGACTTTAAACTGGTTGGAAAAATTATCTTTGGCTATGAGTTACCTGCACAAGAGTCTCTTTTGGAGCAGCCAGTGGAGAGTTGGCCTCAGTATTTTGTTACTTGGAAGTAGATGTGATTAGCTATAGCGCCCGGAAACATGCAGATGTCACCGTTACTGAATTATTGAGGAGTTTGGGGGGGGTCCCACGGTGGGACTTGTATTTCTACATGTTACTTGTTTTTTTTGTTGTTTCCATTTTCAGGGAGGACCTTTGACTGTATCTACTCAGGAAGCAGTCAAGCATTCTGATTTATTTTCTTCATCATCCCCTGTGGACAGAGGAACCAAAAGTAGAACCAAAACTGTTCTTAGTTTGTTTGATGAGGAAGAGGATAAAACAGAAGATCAAAACAGCATCCAAGCTCCAAAGAAAGAAGTAGGAAAGGTGAGCAAAAAGCAATGAAGTTATTAGTTTCAGGTTTTTGAAAGGATAGAAGAATCTCATTTTATGGTGTGTGTCCTGTTGTGTGAGTTACTGAAGAATTGAGGGTTCTCGTTTCCCTACATTTCCACCAACACTTGTTGACTTTTTCTGTAATAGCTCGGTGTTGGTGAGGATGTGGGGAAACTGGAACCCTCCTGTGTTGCTGTTGGGAATGTAAATTCGTGCAGCTGCTTCAGAAGACAATTGGGTAGTTCCTGAAATTGGCAAGCATGAGTCACCACCAAGACCTAGCAATTCCACCCGTAGGTATATATCCAAGAGTTAATGAAAACACATATTCACACGAAACTAGAATGTAATGTTCACAGCAGCATTATTATAGTCAAAAGATGGAAAGAACTAAAGAATCCATCAACTGATGAATGGATAAACAATATCTATTCAAAATGGAATATTATTTGACAGTAAAAAGAATGAGTTACTGATACATGCTACAACATGGATGAACCTTGAAAACATTCTGAAAGAAAGAAGCCAGTGACAAAAGACTACGTATTTTATGATTCCATTTATTTGAAATGTCCTGAATTGGCAGATCCATAGAGCTAGAAAAAGTATATCAGTGGTTGCCTAGGTCTGGGGGAGTGGGGTAGATGAGAATGGAGAGGCACTGGGGTTTCTTTTGGGGTGATGGGAGTGTTCTAACTTATACAGTGATGGTGTTTGCATAACTCTGTGAATCTGCTAAAAATCACTGAATTATACACTAAGTGAATTTTATGGTATGTGAATTTTATCTCAGTAGGGATGTTAAAAAAAAAAAAACCCATAAGGTGACATATTGCCAGTGCTTTTTTGTAAACCAAACTGAGGAAATGGTCCATGTTGATTTCTATGAAAAGTGTTTTATTATTTTTTTATTATACCAGTAGTATAACCCTGTTTATAAATGAGAGCTACACATAGAGAATATGAATTATTTGCTATATTTTTTTTTTTAGTCTTTTACTGTGTGATTCTGTACTGATTTTCATGTTTGTGAAACTTTCAAACTTAGTTACTGTGTTACACTGGGTTTTAATGTATAATCAGTAATAATAATTAGTTAATTTTTAATGTGACACATCTCCTCAGTTGTGAATTTTTTAAATTTTTTATTGTTATGTTAATCACCATACATTACATCATTAGTTTTTGATGTAGTGTTCCATGATTCATTGTTTGTGCACAACACCCAGTGCTCCATGCAGAATGTGCCCTCCTCAATACCCAACACCAGGCTAACCCATCCTCCCATGCCCCTCCCCTCTAGAACCCTCAGTTTGTTTTTCAGAGTCCATCGTCTCTCATGGTTCATCTCCCCCTCTGATTTCCCCCCCTTCATTCTTCCCTTCCTGCTCTTTTTTTTTTTCTTAACGTATATTGCATTAGTTGTTTCAGAGGTACAGATCTGTGATTCAACAGTCTTACACAATTCACAGCTCTCACCATAGCACATACCCTCCCCAATGTCTATCACCCAGCCACCCCATCCCTCCCTGCCCACTCCAGCAACCCTCAGTTTGTTTCCTGAGATTAAGAACTCCTCATATCAGTGAGGTCATATGATACATGTCTTTCTCTGATTGACTTATTTCGCTCAGCATAACACCCTCCAATTCCATCCATGGCAAGATCTCATTCCTTTTGATGGCTGCATAATATTCCGTGAATTTTTTTTTTTTTTTTTTTTTTATAAAGATTTTATTTATTTATTTGAGACAGAGAGAATGAGAGAGACAGAGAGCACATGAGAGGGGGGAGGGTCAGAGGGAGAAGCAGGCTCCCTGCCGAGCAGGGAGCCCGATGCGGGACTCGATCCTGGGACTCCAGGATCATGACCTGAGCCGAAGGCAGTCGCTTAACCAACTGAGCCACCCAGGCGCCCCGTGAATTTTTTTTTTTAACATCTGTGGTTGTGATACTAAATGTTATGGGTGAGAGAGTCTACATTGTGTGAATGAAGGTCTCAGTCCTTGGATTCCTTAGGAGATTTCTATGAAGATCCTCAGTGGACTTAAAAAACAGCCAGAAGGAAAGTAGCAAACACAAGCAGTTTATTAAAGTGAAAGTATACTCTCAAGGTGGGAGAGTGGGCAGGTTCTACAAGGTAGAACCTGCCCCTCAGTTATTTTGGGATTAGATATTGTTGGGTCTCTCTAGGCTGAGAGGTGGGGTGGTCTCTAATGGAGCTGCTTCCAATCATTTGGGAAGCTCCTCCCACAGGTTGGAAGGGGGAGTTTTTGACCTGGCAAGGTTTGTTACCAGAAAGGTCTTGGCAGCCTTTCTCCTTGGGTTTGGGCGGGGGTGGGGGTGGGGGGCAGGCAGGGACAATAGACACCTTCAATGCAAATGCATTATAATCAGTCTAGGGGTTACCCCGGGGCAGAGATGGAAGAGGAGAGGAGAGCATGTGTTCCATATCTTTGGCTCTTTGGTCTGTCAGCCCCAAGGTCTTAGAAGTCACAAGGTCAGGATGCAGGATGTTGTGCTTATTTATATCATCCTTGCCTCCAGCTCTTGTCTCTGTCATTCCCCTTCAGGGACTTGGGGCTCTACCTCCGGGCCTTCCTTCCACTGCTCTGTTATGGTAGCTTCTATCTGACATTAAAAAAAAAATAGGGGAGTTTAGAATGTCAAGTTGGGGGTATTAAGAGTGTCAAAACAAGTAATATGAATAGTAACTTTCAAACATCATCGCTTCTCGGCCTTTTGGCTAAGATCAAGTGTAGTAACTTTCAAACATCAGATACCCTACCAAATAAAAAGAACTTGTTCGGAATCTGAAGATAGTGGGATGGAAGGTGGATGGGCATAGGGGAAGGTTGGAGTCGGTTGCTGACAGATTAGGGATACGTACTTGACCACTCTGTAGTTCTGGTGTTAAGTCAGCTGTGTTCTCTTCTTCCCTTTGTGAATGAGATGGAAGCACTTATTTTTGTGTGTTTTCACCCTTAAGATGTTTCTCATTTGGGAATTAAAAGTTCAGACATCTATTACACACAGGCTGGAAGATTATATATATGTGATCTGTATTTACCAATATATTTTCCACTGTTTTTGGTAGCTCCATAGTATTCCGTTCTGTGAATGTGTCCTTCCCTTTTTGATTGGCACTTGGGCTGTGTCCAGCCCTTAGCCATTTGTAAACAGCTGCAGGGGATATCTTTGTAGTTCCATATTTGTAGCTGTGATTTCCTTGGGTAAACCCTTAGAACTTCCCTCTTTTTTCCAGAGTCCTGATCCTGATGCCCGTCCAAAGAGCACAGGTGTCTTTCAGGATGAAGAGCTCCTTTTTAGTCACAAGCTCCAGAAGGACAATGACCCGGATGTTGACCTTTTCTCTGGCACCAAGAAAACCAGGGTCAGTTTCAAGGGTTCTTCACATGATGATTTTGTTATTGTATTAGATATTATGTCAGCAGCTCACCTAGTTCTCTTCGTAAATGGCTTTTGTTTTAAATACTGAATTTGAGTTTTGTCTATTCCAGTTATTAGAGCCAAGTGTTGGGAGCCTGTTTGGGGATGATGAAGATGATGATCTTTTCAGCCCTGCCAAGTCACAGCCTTTGGTACAAGCCTTTTGTTCTCAATACTGGGGTGTGGGGGAAGGCTTCTGGGAAGGAAATTAACATATAGTTATAAGAGTAAGGAAAATACAGGGATGCCTGGGTGGCTCAGTTAAGTGTCTGCCTTCAGCTCAGGTCATGATCTCAGGGTTCTGGGATTGAGCCCCACATCGGGCTCCCTGCTCAGTGAGGAGTCTGCTATTCTTCTCCCTCTGCCCCTTCCCCCTTGTGCTCTCCTCCCCCCCAAATAAATAAATAAAATCATTAAAAAAAGAGTAAGGAAAATACACAGAGAATTGTGGTGCTTACTAGTAAAGGAATGGCAAATAGCGTGTTGATGACAGTGTTTGTGGTGTTGCCATCTTAATGTAATGTTTCCTAACATTAAAGCATTAACCAACCCAAGCTCTTACTGTATTACAGGCTTGATTTATTTTTACAGATTTTATTTATTTGACAGAGAGAGAGCACAAGCAGGGGGAGTGGCAGAGGGAGAAGCAGGCTGCTCATTGAGTAGGGAGCCCGACTCGGGGCTTAATCCCAGGACCCTGGGATCATGACCTGAGCCGAAGGCAGATGCTTAACTGACTGAGCCACTTAGGTGCCCCATTTGATTCTTTTTTTAAGATTTTTATTTTTTGAGAGAGAGAGCATACGAGAGAGTACAGGGAGGGAGGGAGGGGCAGAGGCAGAGGGAGAGAGAGAATCTTAAGTAGGCTTAATGCTCAGCAAGGAGCCTGACATGGGGCTTGAACTCACAGTCCTGAGATCTTGACCTGAGCCAAAATCAAGAGTCCGGACGCTTAACCGACTGAGCCACCCAGGTGCCCCCAGATTTGTTTGATTTTTAGGTTATTTATTGAAAGACCAGTGCATGCAACATGCTGACTAAATATTTTTGCTTTTCAGGTGCAAAGCTTTAAATCTGAGTGTTAGCTGTTTGTGTCATTTTTCTCCACCCCAGTAGATTTTGTTAGATACTCTCTTTTTTTTCTAAATAAAAAAAAAAAATTATTTATTTGAGAGAGCATGATTGGGGGGTGGAGGGGCGAAAGGAGAAGCAGACTCTCCGTTGAGTAGGGAGTCCAACACGGGGCTCGATCCTAGGACCCTGAAATCATGACCTGAGCCAAAGGCAGACGCTTAACTGACTGAGCCACCCAGGCAGCCCTAGGTACTGCCTGTTTTCTGTTTAGCATAGTGAAGACTCCCGAGAAGGTCACAGTCTTTAGAATGCCATCTGAAATGCTGCCTTTGTCTTCAACCCTCATTTGAGAAATGACTGAAAACTCAGAATCCAGATTATTTTTATGAGTTATGACTTTTCTTTAAAATTTTTAAGATAACCTGACAGGTGTTTGGTATTCTTTTTCTTTTGAAGATATCAGAAAAGAAGAGAGTAGTGAAAAAAGACCACTCTGTATCCTCTTTCAAGAACCAAAAACATCCTGAATCCACTCAGGGTATCAAAGGAAAAAGCACACTGAAACCGGAAACACCTCAGGTTAGAACTGCTTAAGGACTTTCAGCTCTTGTTTGCATCCCCAGACAGAGGGACTCCATCACGCAGACCCTAGGATATTCAGAGTTCTCTTGATTAGGGAGGAAACAGCAAGTAGGACTACCTCTCTTTCTTAACTGTGTGTGTTTTTATATTTAAAAAAATGTTTAAATTTCACAATTTAAACATTTTTTAAAGTAAAGCTCTACACCCAGTATGGGACTTGACCTCACAACTTGGAGATCAAGAATTGCATGCTCTACTACTGACTGAGCCAGCCAGGTGCCCCTCCTGTGGGTTTCTTTTTGTTTTTTTTTAAAACATGCCTCCCTACTGCCTCATCTCTTCTCACTCTACAGCCCAGTCCCATGAAGCTATGCTTATGATTACTGTTTTTGGACAGCTTTCAAATTCAGTTCCAAGATAAGAGTTAATATAGGGTGAAGAATATTTTTCCCATGAGAACCCCCATTTCTCCCTTTGGGTTATGTTGGAGTAAGAATTACATTAGAATTAAATATAAATTATAACAAATTCCTTGGTTCGCACATTTTCTTGGTTACCTCTCCTGAGGTCACTGCTGATAGGTCTCTGTCCTCAGCAGTCTTCTCTCTGGAACTCATTCTGGGAACAGGCCGGAACTGGAGAGTGAGATCCAGTTCTGGCTTACAGCGGTTTCTGGATGTCTCCCTGAGGCTTCAGTGTCCTGAGCTGTGAAAACCAGGCACTAGGGAGAGCACATCTCCAATGACTCACCCCAAGTTTCAGCTTCCCTTGCTTCTAGAACCTCAGTGCATTAGGTTGTGTGTGAATTTCAGTGTGCTCTGTGGTATTTGCGGCAGCGGGGGTGGGTGGTAACCAGCATGGTAATTTTGCCAACTGGTCAGGTTTTGGTGCTCTGATACACTGTGATTCTTAGGAATCTAACCCATGATCTTCATCTGCCTTTACTCCATCTATAGTCTGACAGCATTCCACCTACACAACGGATGAGGAGGCATAAGTGAAATAGTTAGTGAAAGGTTTCAAGGCCCCAGGAGAGTTGTGAATACCTTTCCCATTATAGAATTACAGAAAATGACAGCTTTGCTCCCTCAAATTTAACAGGCATAAGTGTAATCCAAGAGACACTTTTCTATTTCCCCAATGTATTTTTTAACTGAATGTAATTTCACACAGGACTCACCAGGTCCCGCTCCATTTAAAACCAAAGAGCCATCCCCTCGGATCTGGAAAATACAAGTAATTATAACATGTCTGGAATCTTCACTGCCTGCCTTGTGGCACCTATAAACTTTTTTGGGTATTTACTTTTGTCAGCTACTGCCAGACATTTTCTTATCTCTTCCCCACCCTCTAGTTGTTGCTTCTTGTGTGCTGTGTCTGTAACATCTTTTCTTTGGTCCCAGTGGTGGGCACGGGTATATAATCTTACTCTGTTTTAATTCTAAGACTAGATCAGGAGACCTTCCTGCATTTTTCTTTCTCTTGTCATATTATACATTATGTATACCATGTCTCTTGTCATGCATCACAGGAGCAATAATAGACTGCTGTGTTTAAGAAAACATACAGAGTAAGTTTCACTTTTCTTTTTTAGGCCAATCTAGCGATTAATCCAGCAGCCTTGCTGCCTGCAGCGGCTCCCCAGATCTCTGGAATAAAGCCCGTTTTGCCAGAATTGGCTTTTCCTTCATCTGAACCTGAGAGGATCCACAGTCCGGAAAGTATGCCCACTCTTCTCAGTAGTGGGGAGGCCGGCGTGAGTTTCGATCTTCCAGCTCAGGCAGACACGTTACACAGTGCAAACAAGGTGATGAAACCACCTTTGCTTGCTTGCTTGCTTTTTTTTTTTTTTAGCCCGAAGA
Source organism: Neomonachus schauinslandi (assembly GCF_002201575.2). Classification (NCBI taxonomy): domain Eukaryota; kingdom Metazoa; phylum Chordata; class Mammalia; order Carnivora; family Phocidae; genus Neomonachus; species Neomonachus schauinslandi. The sequence continues at coordinate 115,421,776 of NC_058408.1, forward strand.
ACTTGTATATTTCTTCCTAGTCCATCAGTTACACATCATAGGCTGCCTCCCATTCTCCCTGTGAAGGAGGCACCTCTTCCTTTAGCCTCTCCATCCCCCTTAGGCCTTCCTAATTCTGCCTTCCACTGCTTCTGTTTGTTACATTTACATTCTGCTAAGTAGCCACGTGAAGTCCCACTTCCTCCAGGCTCTCCTGCATTGCCCCCTGGAGGTTTTTTAAACATAGCAGATTGCGTCCCTCCTCTGCTGCCCTCCCTGCTACCCAAAGGAGGACATTCAAGCTCCTTGGTTTGGTGTTAAAGCCTTTTTACAAACCATGCTAACCAAAGCTTCCACCTTGCTCACCAACCACACTGTCAGCCTAAACTCCAGTCATACCAGGAACTGTTGCATGAACACACACACCTCAACCCTCTACTGCCAACAGCTTGGGCTGCTTCCTCTGTCAGGAATGCTCTTGCTCATTGACAGTCTGCTCAGACTCACTTCACTGCTTCTGTGATGTTTCCCCTCTGCCCTCTTGTCCTGGGCTCCCTCCTCTGAGATCCTATGGCAGTTATTTCCCTGCTGGTACAGTTCCGTCACACTGGTCCACGTGACTGTGGATGTATGCTGGATGGCCTGAACTCTGAGGTTTTGCTTTCATTTTAGTTGGTTCTCTTTTCTATCCAGTCTTCCTTCTCTAGAAAATCTTGGCTGATCTCTGAGTAAGCAACAGTACCTCGGATAACCCTAGCAAATACATTCATTTTAAGTATTTCCAAACCTATTTTTCTTGTGAAAAATAAAATATCCTTCCTTTTGTTCTGTTTTTTGTTAGCCTTTGGTAAGGTGAAAGGTAAGTTTACATTGGCTACTTCTTAAAATTATTCGTGAAATTTTCTTGAAATAGGCACACACAGCCAAGTACTTCGGCCAAAGTAGCTTATACCTTCTTAAAACTACTTGACTGTATATTTTGGAAAATACCACAAATACTACATTATTGCTAATAAGTAACTCCTATTTTGTGGTTATCTTAAAAGTTCTGATTTCTAAGCCACATTTTTTATGTGAAATATTTAGCATTTGAATTTAGTGTTTGTTGACTTGAAGAAAAGAACATTTTAGATTACCTTTCTTTATTGTCTTTTATCTTCCTGGTTTTGGAGCCTGGTTTTAGGCTAGCCCCTGGAAAAGGTTAGCACTAGAATTCCTCCTGATTCTTTCTTGTTTTGAAAGATACCTACATGTAAACCGAGGGCAGAGTAAGAGCCAGGGAGGTTGTGGAGCACAAGAGTACGAACATGCCTACTTTGAAGGGTTCTAGCAGCAGATGAAGCCTTTTGTATGAAATTGAACAGATATTGCCCTCCAAAGACTCAAAAATGGGGAATATTTTTTTTTTTTTTTTTAAGATTTTATTTATTTAATTGAGAGAGAGAGAATGAGAGACAGAGAGCATGAGAGGGAGGAGGGTCAGAGGGAGAAGCAGACTCCCCGCCGAGCAGGGAGCCCGATGCGGGACTCGATCCCGGGACTCCAGGATCATGACCTGAGCCGAAGGCAGTCGCTCAACCAACTGAGCCACCCAGGCGCCCTCAAAAATGGGGAATATTAAAAGATTCAGAGTAATGCAGTCTTGGAGAAGCTATTAAATGTCTTTGGAAATCTTTAGGAAATCATCTCTTCTGTGTCTTAGATAATATCTTGATTGAGGTAGACCAGACAGCTTTATAATATTTTGAGTCAGTGATTATTTGCTATGTTAGTTTTGAACACTTTTTTTTTTTTTTTTAAATCGTTAGATCAACATGTTTTTTGCCATTACAGAGCCGGGTCAAAGTGAGAGGGAAGCGTAGACCGCAGACCCGTGCAGCTCGGAGGTTGGCTGCCCAGGAGTCCAGTGAGGCTGATGATGTGAGTGTCTCCAGAAGATCCATTGCACACTTGGCAGATGGAGACATTTCACCAGGTGATGATCCTCAGCCACAGCCCAGGGCAGCTGGTGGACGAGACAGCTCTGAGGAGGCGGTGGTAGCTACCATTCCAACGTGGGCAGGCAGTCCTGTGTCTGAAGTGGACAGAAGCTCCTTTGCGAAATCTCTGCGTCAGCCTCTTGAGGATGACCTTTTTGATTCTGGAGATATCTTCTCCAAGGGCACTGGATCTCAGGCCACAGGGAGAAGAAAAGCCAAGGCAAAGGCAGCAGAGAGCCTGGCCAACCCGCCACGGGGGAGTAAAGAAAAGAGCCCCATGTTTCCTGCGCTAGGGGAGGCAGGCAGTGATGATGATCTGTTCCAGTCTGTTAAACAAAAACCAGCAAAGAAAACGAATCCTTTTCCCCTCTTGGAAGATGAGGATGATCTCTTTACAGATCAGAAAGGCAAGAAGAATGAGTCAAAATCCAACAGTCAGCAGGATGTCATCTCAAAAGCACAAGATATTTTTGAGGTAATAGAACATAACTACCTTTTTGGGCCTGGTTCTATGTTAAGACAAATACTGGATTGGCTCATTGGAGTCATACATTACAATAATCTTGTTTCATTGCTGCTTGCTATCTACTTGCTTATTAATACTAATAGTGGGGTTCTTTAATTAGTAATTCTGAAATTTACTCAGAAGTCGTTTTTTGTTTTGCTTCATGTGGGGGTGGTTCTTGGCTGGCCATAGTGATCCAAATCATGATTTTTATAGTTTTTATCAGCATGTTGCTGTAGTCCGCTTCCTTGGTGTGTCGCTCTGTGACCTATATAAAGCAGCTTCAGAGTACTGCTTAAGTGTTTAGCCTCTGGTTCCTGAGGAAACAGGGCCTGGCTGGAGCTGACAACTTAGTGCCGGCAGGAAGGCCTTCAGTGCCGCTCTCTGGGCACATGTTTATTGAGCCTCTGGGTACTGGAGGCACAAAGTGAGCTAGGACCAATATGTTAGGGACATTGGATACAGACAGGGCAACAGATAAACTGTTTTCAGATAATGTTGAGTACCATAAAGAAAACACCTCAGGGCAGTGGAACGGAGGGATGGCTAGGTGTAGGAGCCACTCCTTCAGGTAGGACTGGTAGAGAAAGCCTCTCTACAGAGCTGGCGCTTGAGCTGGGACTAGAAGAAAGACAAGGACTGGGCCAGGCAGAGATCTGGATGGAGTAGGGATTCCAGGTGGAGAAAGCAGGTCACGTGGCTGTCCCAGAATATGGTGGCAGTTTGCAGTTCTACAACTTGATTTCAAATTGTTTTACTTGTTTTTTGGCTCAACAAGGATGATATATTTGCTACGGAAGCAGTCAAACCCTCACAAAAAACAAGAGACAAGGAAAGAACATTTGAATCCAACTTGTTTGATGATAACATTGATATCTTTGCTGACCTAACTGTAAAACCAAAAGAAAAGTCCAAAAAGAAAGTGGAAGCCAAGTCTATATTTGATGATGATATGGGTAAGTTTGATTTTCTACATACGACACAGAGAGTGATTACCATTCAGTGACTGTTATTTCTCTGGCTACCTTTATGTGGGCCCTTTCTTAGAAGATGTTCCCCAGTGGGTTTCCTTTGGCTTGCTATATAATCCTGAGTTAGGCTGAGGATGGATAAGTAAATGGACTAGTTATTTTGGTGAGACAACTTTTTGTTCTGATGGTCATCAAGGAATTTGAAAGATCCCAGAATTTGACCTTTATTTATAATTTAACTTTTATTTTAGTATGCCCCCTGCTAATCATCTGTGATAACTCTGAACATTCTGATGTTATGAAGGGGAGGGTCAGAAACTGGTCCACAGGCTGAAGTAGGCCGCGGTGGCTGCCTCGGGTGTGGTGCGGTTGTTTGAGTTAGTTCTAACTGAAGAGTGTCAGGAGTTCAGAGAATGGAGGGGAGAGTGCAGGAGGAGAGCAGGATTATATATGAAAGCAGCTTATAACTCAGACTTAATATCTCACCCAAGATCTTCTGTGTTTATAAACATGCTCATTTTCCCCCATGGTATAACATCTACTTTATTAATGGGCAAGCCGAATGCCTAATCCTAGATGTGACCCTTCTGCTATGTCCTGTGTTGATGGATAGGACTTGAGCTGAGGCCGAATACACACTTTCTCCTCCGTCCCCTCCCGCTCCCAGGTCTAGACCTTGGGGTGAACTGGGAGAAAGCAGCTGCTGCATTGCCACATGGGGCCTACTCCTGGCGTAAGCCATGTGCTTTGTCTCCACCTGCTTCCCACCTTGTTTTGTTTTTTTAATTACAACAGAGGTTGTAATAGATACCTGTTGTAATAGATGAATACTATTTGGAAAGTGTAAAATGTGAAAAACAATCCCTAGAGGTAACCATTATCAAGAGTTTGATGTGTATCCTTTCAGACCTGGTGATGTTTAATAGAACTTTGTATACATAGAAATATATACTTATTTTTTCCAAAATATGAATATATTTCATCTGTTCTGCTGTTCCTTTTGTCACTTAATGTCTTCCCATGTCAGTACTTAGAGATCTATTTCTTTGTTTTTAGTGGTTGTATAGTATTCCTTTGTATTCAGCCATTAGCATATTGAAGGCGATCTAGATTGTTGCCACGTTTCCTTTGTTAAAAATAATGCCATGGCCTTTAACATTTGTGTATAGGTCTCTTTATGTACACGTGCTAAAATGTAGGATAGAATCCTAGCAGTAACATTACAGGTGAGTAAGATGAATCATGAAACACTAGAGGCAGTGAAATAACTAAACACGAACATAGTCATAAAGACTTATATTTTTGGCATTGATGTGCCTCAGATAGGTGTGTTTATTCTGAAAGAGGGGGACTCCTATGTTGGATTTCCCTTTGCTTATTTGTTTTGCCCTTTCCTTTTAAAATCCAATGGGAAGAGAATGTAGAAGTAGGTATAATGTCGCAGATAGTAAAGTCAGGGGCAGGATTGGAGTTCGGTTATCTTTCCCTTTTTTGTCTCCTTCCCGTGTACACACGTACCTTTGTGGCTGAGAAAATTGTTGTCAGAGACAACCCGTGACTTGTATGCGATCATAAAACTTAATTAGTAGCAAAGCCAGGACCAGAATCTAAGAGGCTTGACTCTTAGTGTTTTTGGTATTCCCTACTGTTACCAGACTTGAGTGTTTGGTGATTTATGTAGATGTGTCTTAAAAGCATCTGTTTTCTTGCCTAATCAGCAAATCCTTTTCTTTTCTTTTTAAAGATGATATCTTCTCCTCTGGTATCCAGGCTAAGACAACCAAACCAAAAAGTCGGTCTTCACAGGCAGCGCCTGAACCAAGATCTGAACAGAAGGTGTCCAACATATTTGATGATCCTTTGAATGCCTTTGGAGGCCAGTAGAGCATACAGGGTATCATATCTCAGCCTTCAGCTACATCCTTGAGTTAATGATGCTGTCTTATGTACTCACTGTCTTAATTAGGAAAAGCAAATACTGGAACAGCTAGCTCACCTCTTTCTCACCCAACATACTTAGTAGTTTTCTGCCCCGGTTTTAATCATGCTTAATACTGCAAAACAAAAATAAATATTTCACAGTGTTGTTTTTTTTTTTTTTTTAACTATATTTTTATTTAATTAGCCTTGATGGGGCCACAGTATGATTTTGGGCATGTTGGAGAAGAAACCTCTATGTGCCTTTCATGAATGGGCAGGGAATTTCAGAGGAAGCAATGCCAGACAGATGACCAGGAGTATTCCTTTCATGGATAGAAGCCCTAGTTTAGAGCCTAGGCAGGTGATAGAGGAAGAGGATGCAAGATTATATACTTCAGGACTCTTTGCAGGAGGACGTTTCAGGACTCTTTGCAGGAGGACGTTTCCTCTGATTCCACTGAATTCTGAAAATGCCTCTATAGGTTCAATAAGGCAAGGTTTGGCAAACTGTGGCCCTCCCGTTGTCTGTTTTTGTAAATAAAGTTTTATTGGAATACCCATTCATTTACACTGTCTATGGCTGTTTTCACCCTCCCTACAATGCCAGAGTTCAGTAGTTGTGAGAGACTGGACAGCCCACAAAGCCTTCTATCTGACCCTTTACAGAAACAGTTTTCTGATCCTTGCTCTAAGGTGTCCATTTCCATTCCTTTGGAGCTTTGCATTATTTTGTGAATGAGGCAGAATGAACCCAGATAATGGAAGGAAAAGTACTGAGGATGGAAATGTCCTTCTGTAGAGCGGCACTGTTCCATAGAACTCTGCACTGATGGGAATATTCTATAACTGTGTTGTCCAGCGTGGTAGCCACATGGGTAGCTGACCCCTCCTCCAGTCTGTGTTTTCTTATGCTGTGCCATGTTGGTGCTAAGTATTCAAACTGTAACCATGGCACAGTCTTATAGGCAGGCCCAGTTGGTTTCACAAGTCCTGAAACCACTAACTTTTTCCTTTGGCACTTTTTTTAAGATTGAACTTGGGATTGCTGATACTGAGTCGGAGATTTTGTATAGCTCTCACAGATCAGCTGTTTGTGCTGCTTTGCTCTGAGAGTGACTTGAAGGCAAAAGAGGGTGCTTACACCTTCTGTTCCTTAGGTTACTTGTGCATATAGTTACCTGCACCTGTGTCTGACTTAGTAGGCATCTGTTAAACATAGTTTTCCTTTGGGAATGATAACTCTGATCCATCATTAGGATTGATTCCAGGAAATTCATGAGAAATTAGAGTTAGAAAATATGTAAATCGCTATTTTGAGAGGTTTAAAAGGGGGGAGGGAATTTATACTTATTGGTCCTGTGGTCGGCACTTTCCATGTTCTTTTATCCAGTCTCCATAAGACTACCAGATAGGTAATGTCCTCATTTTACAGATGAGGCTAAAATCTGGAAGCAGAGTACAATAGTGGAACAAGTTTGGCTTTTTGTAGTGAGACCTAGATTTAAATCTCGTTCTAGAGCTGTTTGAGTGTAGGCAAATTATTTTACTTTTCTTAGCTTCTGTCTCCTTTGTCAACTTTGTCAAGTGTCCAGTGCCAACTTTGTAGGATTGCGATGGGAGAGAATATGCAACAACCCTTGTTGACTACATAGCACTTGAAAAATGGTATATAATGAGAAAGAATGATTTGACCAATATAACGGAGCTTCTGTGTTGGAACCCAAGGCTACAGACTCATCTGCCTGATTCCACAAAGCCTGTGATTTTAGTTCTTCCCTGACTGAAGTGAGGAGGCAGGTTGAAAAACTAAATTTTTTTTTTTTTAAAGATTTTATTTATTTATTTGAGACAGAGAGAATGAGAGAGAGAGAGCACATGAGAGGGGGGAGGGTCAGAGGGAGAAGCAGGCTCCCCGCCGAGCAGGGAGCCCGATGTGGGACTCGATCCAGGGACTCCAGGATCATGACCTGAGCCGAAGGCAGTCGCTTAACCAACTGAGCCACCCAGGCGCCCGAAAAACTAAATTTTTGATTCAGTATGATTCACTCCATCACAGGTACTATTTTAGAATTTGTATACAAAGATAATAATAACATCTCTGTCCTTAACGGGCTCCAATCTATTCAGTATTGGAGTTTAAGAAGGAACCAGGGTTGAGAGCCTGAAGATGTGTTTCATCATTAAACCCCGGTGTATGCTCAATGTTGGATTGTGGAGGTTAATTGGTGGGTGGGGTCTCAGAGGAGATATGAGAAAGGATAGGAGAGATTAGATATTGGGGTTCATTTTGGATATATTCCTCTGACTTAAGATGAGGATGATGAAGCTGGATTGGGAGGGGGATTACTGTTCATTGTCATTTTGGTAATCCACCTAGTGAAATAGGCCTTTTTGGTTGGAAAATCTGTAAGGGTTGTATTTAGAACACGTGTGGGGAATGGGAGGGAAAAAGGAGTGGGGGCCCATTTCAGGATGGAGGGTTTATGTTGTCATCGTGTACACTTGAGTTCAGCACCTTGGGAATTAGAGTAGAAAAAAGAAGTGTGGCTGGGTTTACCCAACTCTGAGATTTAACAATCCAAGGTGCCCAGTCTAATACCTGGCCTGCATCTCTCAGTTGGTAAATTGGATGAGGGATAAATAGAGGAGACCAAGAGAGGTACTTTACGTTTGCCCTTGTTTTCAACCTGGTACGCAATGGACCCATATTTCAGATGAGACCAGTGAGGCCTTAACGTTAGGAAACAGTGAAGCACGGGAATGGGGGATCTGTTAAAGGCAGGACGGCCCTGAAAGCACTAGGAATGAACGGGGCCTGCCCGGTACCCTCCTCACCCCAGCACTTGGGGTGTCTCTTAAGAGCAACCTTAGGTGGCCTCTGGTAAGGTGCAGTCCACACCCTAGTCCGGCCAGAGGCCAATCCCGCCGCTCCCAGCAGGCCGTGCGGCAGGTATCCGGCCCGCCCAATTCAGTCCTAGGCAGGTGCCCACTGTTAGTAATAAAGGACCAACATCCGGGCCTCTCCTAACCGACACCCACCACGGAACGGAGAGGAAGCCCCGGCTCCCGAGCAACCGCCGGCGTCGGGCGGCCAGGCCCCGCCCCCGCCCGCACCCTCGCTGATTGGAGGGCTACGTGAGCGCTGGCGAGCGATTGGTACGCGGTGTCACAAAGGGGCGGGGGCGCGGCGGCCGCGGAGTGTTGCTCGTCAGTACCTCCCGCGGCGTTGCTCGCGGGGCCGCGCCTCTCTGTAGACCTGCGGGCAGGCGAGCGAGTGGACGAGACAGCCGGGGAGGGTGCCCGGGGCTGCGGGCCGCTGAGCCGGGCCGCGCTGCCGCCGCCGTCCTCCGCGGGCCGGAGAGGAGCGCCGGCCGCTCGGCGCGGGGCAGCCGGGCCCCGCCCCCTCCGCCGCCGCTGCCCTGAGACCGGCGCGGCCCGACGCCTTCCCCGAGGACGTCGCCTCCACTTGGCGTACCTCCGCTGGCGCAGCGCGGGTGCCCCGCCCCGCCCCGCCCCGTCCCGTCCGAGGGGTGCTGATCTGCCAGATTCTGACGCGGAGCCTGCGCACTGCACTCCAGATCAGGCCCGTGCGTGTGGGTAGCCGGAGTTTATCCCGGAGGAGCACGGGCTGCGCAGGTGACCCAGTGGGCTTCGAGTGTGCCCATTGAAGGCTCGAGTAGATAGACGTTGGCTTTGAGGCATTTCCCAGACCCGCTAGAAAATTGAGTCCAGGCTAAAGTTTAGGGTACATATGTATGAAGTGGTGGATAGAATTCTGTAGCTTGAGTTTAAAACAGGAATGTTTTCACATAATTAGTAGAAACAGTTCATTAAAAGGCAGTGTTTTTAATGGTTGCGTAACGTTCTGGATCTCTTCATTTTGGGGGGAAAGTTTAAAAGATAACTGCCCTATGTGGCTAATATTCTTTACAACAGGATAAAGTCGATTCCTAGTGATATTACTTATTTAGCGCCATTATTGCCTTACCCATCTTTAACTTCTCTCCCGTCTTTGGTTGTGTATTTTTAGAACTTTTTCAGAAGAAAGTAGTGTTTTTGGGTATTGATTTAGGAATGTTTTTTGATGCCATTACTCTTACTAGCTAAGTATGTTTTTTAAATTGGTAAAAATTCTGGAAGTATTTTTTTGTTCTACCTGCCTCTTTTTTTGCTCTTGCTTTTGTTTAATTTAGCTGTTGATGTTCTTGCAACATTTCCCATCCTGTTTTTGAGTCTTCATTGCTCCTCGTTTTCCAACATCATAGGGTTCCATAATATGCTTAGTGGAGAATGACCACACACCACTTACAGAAGCTGTCAGTGGGCCCCGGTGTTAATACTGACTAGGTCTTTGACCTGCTGGAACTTTCATTTGCTCCTCTGCCATCATCTAGTCCTCCAGTCTGGCTTAACCAGGTTTCACAGCCTCATTTTGTTCTCTCTTACTGTGTTTTCTACTGAGGAGAAGTGTAACTATTTTTTAGAGGCATACATTTCAGTTTTGAATTTGGTTACCAACCTTGCTCCTTTCTGGATTTTGGAGATTACTCCATTGATTAGTTGCCAAACTTTTGGTGGGTGTTCCAGTGCCATTTAGTGCTGCACTCAGTTGCTATTTTTCTTTTGGCCCATGGTTGCTTTATCCATTCTCATTATGGTTGAAGGACTTCCAAATCTGTCTGTTACCTTCTCCCGTCTCCACTTGTTTATTATATTCGGGGTATTGTTGTGGCAGAGTACTGTGGTGAAGGGAATGCTCCTTATATCTTCTGTCTCTAAATTCCTTGGGCAGGCACTGGTCACCCATGCCTTTTTTCAGCATTCCGGACCCCTGACTTCCGTTGCTAGAGCTGCTACTATGTAGGTGGGAGTGCTGTTGGCTTTGGGGAAACGGACACTGATAATTCTTTAGTACATTCTTTTTTTTTTTTTTAAAGATTTTATTTATTTATTTGAGAGAGAGAGAATGAGAGACAGAGAGCACGAGGGAAGAGGGCAGAGGGAGAAGCAGACCCCCTGCTGAGCAGGGAACCCGATGTGGGACTCGATCCCGGGACTCCAGGATCATGACCTGAGCCGAAGGCAGTCGCTTAACCAACTGAGGCACCCAGGCGCCCTAGTACATTCTTATTTGATGGAGCATGATAGGTGTGTTTTTAAGAATCCACATGTTACCCAAAATCATATTATAAAAGCAGTTGTCTCAATGAGGGGGAAAAAGAAGTTAGGGATTAGCTTCATAAAAATTCATTTTTCCTACAGGCATTTGAGTGTTTTAAAGATATAAAAAACAAAACCCGAGGAAGACAGCCATTTATTTGGCTTATATTTAAGAGTTGTGGCCTTTTACCACTATCACCGGTGGTATTATTAGCATAGTACTTTGTATTGTTATATTTATTTCTCATTGTTTTGATAAATAGTATTATAGCACTCAAAGCAGCTGTGCTGCCAGCACCAGCTTTTCTTCTTGCAGTGCCATCTCTGTAGGACCCTTAGCAGTCTTTTTTTTTTTTTTTAAAGATTTTATTTATTATTTGACAGAGAGAGACACAGTGAGAGAGGGAACACAAGCAGGGGGAGTAGGAGAGGGAGAAGCAGGCTTCCCCGCGGTGCAGGGAGCCCGATGTGGGGCTCGATCCCAGGACCCTGGGATCACGACCTGAGCCGAAGGCAGACGCTTAACGACTGAGCCACCCAGGCGCCCCCATTAGCAGTCTTTATAGTGCAATTCAGGTTCCCTAATTAATTCTACTTCCAGTTGGTGTTATAAAAATTCACACTATAGCAGAAATCCATGTATGTGCATGTATGTTATGAGTTGGACAGACTTTGGTGGACTTACTTTGGAGTGAGTCATAGCATGATTCTCATGGAAAAGCAGTATTTGTACAAACAAACTTTTAGAGCATGACCAAATATTTTTTCATTTCTTAAGACAAGGGTAGTACCATATATGTTTCTCACAGGTTTGTTCCAAGGATCAATTGAAAGAGTGAATATTTATTTACTCTTTCATTGAACAAACCTTTAATGAGTACCAGTATACACAAAACACTGTGGTAGGTGATAGGGCAGAAAATCAGATGTGGTTTCCCTCTTAAGTAGTTTACAGTTTGTTTAGGAGAATAAGAAAGTCACGTAAAAGTGAAATTGATTGTAATGTAATTGTAATATATGATGGAGGTCAGGGGACAAAGAAGAGTCACCATAAAAGGCTTTGTGGAGTAGTTGCTATTTGAGCTGAGTCTTGAAAGACGATTAGGTTGCTTGTTAGGTAGCCAAGTGTGGGGATGGCAGTGGGTAGAGTCAAGCAGGAGAAATGAGATAGAAGCTGATGTATTCTGAAGCTGCAGGTGCAAACGATTAGAAGACAGATGTACCAGAGGTGTTGCAGGGTGGGATGATGTATGTGTATAAATAAAATGAGGCTGGAAGGTGAGATGCATGACCTCAGGGCCTTTCTCAGGAGTCTGAATTTTATTCTGTAGGGAGTGAATTTAATTCTGTGATTTTATTCTATAGGCATTCTCTTCTGTGGAAGCCATCATAGGGTCTGGAGCTAAGAAATAACATGCTCAGTTCTACCTTTTAAAAAGATAGCTATGTTACCATACCATATGTCATTAGGCAAATGCAAACTAATACACTGAGTTACCACTACACACCTACTAAAATGGCCAAAATCCAGAACACTGACAAAATCAAATGCTGACAAGGATGTGGAGCAATAAGAACTCTTATTCATTGCTGGTGTGAACGCAAAATGGTATAGCCACTTAGGAGACACTTTGGCAGTTTGTAATAAAACTAAATACATTGTAAGATCCAGCAGTCACACTCATTAGCATTTCCCCAAGTATGTTAAAAACATGTCCACACAAAAACCTGCACACAGATGTTTATAGCAGTTATATTCATAATTGCCCAAACTTGGAAGCAAGCAAGATATGTCCTTCAGTAGCTGAACGGATAAACTGTGGAACATTTATACAATAGAATATTATTCAATGTCATAAAGAAATGAGCTATCAATCCTTGAAAAGACATGGAGGGAACTTAAATGCATATTACTAAATGAAGGAAGCCAGTCTGAAAAGGCTACATACTATATGATTGCAACTCTATGATATTCTGGAAAAGGCAGAACTATGGGAATGGTAAAAATAGCAGTGATTCCCAGGGATTTGGGAGGGAAGGGTGGGTGAATTGGTGAACTACAAAGGATTTTTAGGGCAGGGAAAGTATTCTGTGTGATAGTGTAATGGTGGTCACGTTTATGAAAACCAGTAAAATATACAACACCAAGATTAAACTATAATGTAAATTATGGGTGTTGCATGATAATGAGGTATCAGTGCAGTTTCTTCAGTTGTAACAAATACACTGCTCTGGTGTAGGATGTTGATGGGGAGGTTGTACATGTGTGGGGGCAGGGAGTATATGGGAACTCTGTAAATTTTGTTCCCAGTGTATTCTGTGAGACCCATATTACCTTGATACCAAAACCAGACAAAGATATATAAATAAAACTAGATCAGTATCTCCTATGGATATAGATACAAAAATCCTCAAAAAATACTAACCAAATCTAGCAACATATATAAGGATTATAAACCATATACAAATGATATTTATCTCAGGAATGCAAGGTTGGTTCAACATATCAGAATCTGTTTTTTTTTAAGATTTATTTATTTAGAGAGCAAGCACACAGGGGTGGGGAGGGGTAGAGGGAGAAGAGAGAGAGAATCTCAAGCAGACTCCCTGCTGAGTGGGGAGCCCAACCTGAGATCAAGACCTAAGCGGAAATAAAGAGTTGGATATTTAACTGACTGAGCCACCCAGGCGCCCCCCATCAGTGTTCTTTTAAACACCATATTAATAGAATAAGAGACAAAAAACACACGATCATCGCAATAGACACTAGACAGAAAATCATCTGACAAAATCCAATACCCTTCATGATTTGAAAAAAAAAAGACACTTAAAGTAGGAGTAGAAGGGAATGCCCTCAATGCAATATAGATTTATGTATGAGAACCCCACAGCCAAAATCAGTACCTTAGGGTGAAAGACTGAATGCTTTTCCTCTACAGTCAGGAATAAGACAAGAAGGTCTGCTCCCACCACCACTACTCACCACTATTGGAGATTTAGGCAGGGTAATTAGGTAAGAGAAGGAAATAAAGAGCATCTTACTGGAATGTTGAAGATTGGATATGAAGAAGTAAAAATCTCCATTTGCAGATGACATGATCTTTGATGAAGAAAATCCTAAGGAATCCACTGAAAAACTATTAGAACTAATAGATGAATTCTGCAGGGTTGCAGTGTACAAGATCAATATATTAAGATCAATTGTATTTCTCTACACTAGCAATGAACAAATTGAATAGGACACAATAATTTCATTTATAGTAGCATCAAAAAGAATATAATTCTTAGGAATACTTTTTTTTTAAAGCAAAACATGTACTCTGAAAACTATAAAACATTGTTGAAAGCAATTTAAGAAGTTTTAAATAAACTGAAGGACATTGCATGTTCATGGATTATAAAACAATATTGTCAAGATGGTAATATTCTCCAAATTAATCTGCATACTCAACACAATTTTTATTCAAAAGTCCAACTGGTGTTTTTGCAAAATAGACAGTCTGATCCTAAAACTCATACGGAAATTCAAAGCACTCAGAATAACCAAGAATCATGAAAGGGAAGAACAAATTAGAGAACTCACACTTTCTATTTCAAAACTTATTGCAAAGGTAAAAAGACAATGTGGTACTGTTATAAGGATAGATATGTAGATCAGTGTAATAGAATTGAGGGACTGGAGGGCGCCTGGGTGGCTCAGTTGGTTAAGCGACTGCCTTCGGCTCAGGTCATGATCCTGGGGTCCCGGGATCGAGTCCCGCATTGGGCTCCCTGCTCAGCAGGGAGTCTGCTTCTCCCTCTGACCCTCCCCCCTTTCATGTGCTCTCTCTCTCTCTCTCTCATTCTCTCTCTCAAATAAATAAATAAAATCTTAAAAAAAAAAAAAGAATTGAGGGACTGGAATTAAACCCTCATATTCATGGTTAATTGGTTTTTGACAAGGGTGCCAAGACAATTCAATGGGAATAGAATAGTTTTTCCAACAAATGCTGCTTGGACAATTGGTTTTTACTTGCAAAAGTATAAAGCTGGACCCTTCTTTCACACCATCCACAAACATAAATTCAAAATGGATAGACCTACATATAAGCCTAAAACTATACAATTCTTAGAAAAATATATGCAAGTAATTTCTCTTAACACCATTCACAAAGATAAACTCAAAGTGGATGAAAGACCTCAATGTGAGACAGGAATCCATCAAAATCCTAGAAGAGAACATAGGCAGTAACCTCTTTGACATCGCCCACAGCAACTTCTTTCAAGATACATCTCCAAAAGCTAGTGAAACGAAAGCAAAAATGAACTTCTGGGACTTCATCAAGATAAAAAGCTTCTGTGCAGCAAAGGAAACAGTCAACAAAACAAAGAGGCAACCCACAGAATGGGAGAAGATATTTGCAAATGACACTACAGATAAAGGGCTGGTATCCAAGATCTGTAAAGAACTTCTCAAACTCAACACCCAAAAAACAAATAATCAAGTCAGAAAGTGGGCAGAAGATATGAAAAGACACTTCTCTGAAGAAGATCTACAAATGGCTAACAGACACATGAAAAAATGTTCATCATCATTAGCCGTCAGGGAAATCCAAATCAAAACCACACTGAGATACCACCTTACACCAGTTAGAATGGCAAAAATGGACAGGGAAAGAAACAACAAATGTTGGAGAGGTTGTGGAGAAAGGGGAACCCTCTTACACTGTTGGTGGGAATGCAAGTTGGTACAGCCACTTTGGAAAACAGTGTGGAGGTTCCTCAAAAATTTAAAAATAGGGCTACCCTATGACCCAGCAATTGCACTCCTGGGTATTTACGCCAAAGACACAGATATAGTGAAAAGAAGGGCCATATGCACCCCAGTGTTCATAGCAGCAATGTCCGCAATAGCCAAACTGTGGAAAGAGCCGAGCTGCCCTTCAACAGATGAATGGATAAAGAAGATGTGGTCCAGGGCGCCTGGGTGGCTCAGTTGGTTAAGCGACTGCCTTTGGCTCAGGTCATGATCCTGGAGTCCCGGGATCGGGTCCCGCATCGGGCTCCCTGCTCGGCAGGGAGTCTGCTTCTCCCTCTGACCTTCCTCCCTCTCATGCTCTCTGTCTCTCATTCTCTCTGTCTCAAATGAATAAATAAAATCTTTAAAAAAAAAAAAAAGAAGATGTGGTCCATATATACAATGGAATATTGCTCAGCCATCAGAAAAGATGAATACCCAACTTTTACATCAACATGGATGGGACTGGAGATTATGCTAAGTGAAATAAGTCAAGCAGAGAAAGTCAATTATCATATGGTTTCACTTATTTGTGGAACATAAGGAATAGCATGGAGGACATTAGGAGAAGGGAAGGAAAAATGGCGGGGGGGAATTGGAGGGAGAGATGAACCATGAGAGAGTATGGACTCTGAGAAACAAACAGGGTTTTAGAGGGAAGGGGGGGGCGGATTGGTTAACCCGGTGATGGGTATTAAGGAGGGCACGTACTGCATGGAGCACTGGGTGTTATACGAAAACAATGGATCGTGGATCACCACATCAAAAACCAATGAGGTATTGTATGGTGACTAACATAACATAATAAAATTTAAAAAAAGAAAAAATATATATGCAAGTAAATCTTTCTTACTTTGGATTAGGTCAAGCTTTTAAAATGTGTTGCCAAAAGCACAAGCAACAAAAGAAAAACAGCCATATTGGAGGTCATTAAAATACACTTTTGTACTTTGAAGAACACTGTCAAGAAAGTTAAAAGGCAACCCATAAAACTGGAGAAAATATTTGTGAATCATTAAGAGGCTTGTATCTAAAAAACATTAAAAATCCCTTTTATAACTCAGTAATAAGAAGACAACCAAAGTAAAAATAGACAAAGGATATGAATGTATTTTTCTGAATTGATATTTCTGTAAAGAAGATATACAAATAGCCAGACAATAAGCACCTAAGAAGATGCTCAACATCATTAGTCTTTAGGTAAAGAAAATTACAACCACAGTAAAATACTACTTCACACTCTCTAGGATGGCTTTAATCAAAAAAGGTAATAAAAAGTATTGGCAAGGATGTGGAGAAATCATCACCCTCTTTCCATTGTTGGTGGAAATGTAAGATGGTTCAGACCACTTCTGAAAACAGTTGGTGGTAACACAAATTGCTAAATGTGGAGTTACCACCTAACCCAATAATTCCAATCCTAGGTATCTATGGAAGAGAAAGGAAAACATGTCCACACAAAAATCTGTAATCAAATGTTCTCATAGCATTACTCATAATAACCCCAAATTGGAAACAACCCAACACACCCATCAACTGATGGCTGCATAAACAAGTGGTATAGCCATACAATGGATTATTATTCAGCAATAAGAACGAAATACTGATACATCTTAGAATCATGGATGAACTTTGAAAATGTTGTAAGTGAAAGAAGCCATTCACAAAATATTACATATTGTATGATTATGTGAAATGACCAGAATAGGCAAAATGACAGAAAGTAGATTAGGGAGTGCCTAGGGCTGAGAGGGAAAGGGAGAATTTGGGAGTGATGATTATAGAGTATGGGGTTCCTTTTTGGGGTGATGAAAATGTTCTAAAGATGATTGTGATGGTTGTACAATTCTGTGAACATAGTGAAAACCAGTCAATTTTAGACTTTAAATAGGTGAATTTTATGGTATGTAAATTATATTTTAATAAAGCTATTGTAAAGATATACCTACCCCTCCAAGAAGATGTGTATCACCTGCCCTAGTTTAAGTTCAAGACATTCCCTTTACAGAGTTTTCACTGATTAATAGCAATTTATCAATTTGGTTGTCCCTATTCTCCTAATTATACATTTGTTATTTATCTTAGGACTTCTGTCTGTTGTGTTTACCTCTAATATTCATTAGTCATTGCATGTTTGTGTGTAGAGATTATGTCTTAATGCCTGTTACCAATATTGATGTCATTTTAGTGCTGTACTGATAGATAACTCTGGAATGCTTATTGATTATTTAGTGAGTTTCCTATTTTTAAGGAACCTATCAACATGGTTGGTGTTCTTTTATTCAGAGTGATTTAGATGTACAGTGGTTATAAAGTTATATTTTATATGGATTAGAAAACAATTTACATGGATTAGTAAAGGATATGCATAAAATTTTCAAAATCTTGCAAATACATGTCTCTGTGTGGAGTTCATTGGTTTAAATGTCATTAACAAAAATATATTTGTCGAGTATGTACTATAAGTAAATGTGCTGAGCTCTAGTAAGATACAGGAAAGTATTGTAAATATACCTGTTCTTAATAATCTTACAGTCTGATTGGGAGAGTGGTTTTGGAGATAAACTTGAAAGATAGAGGATTAGACAAATTAAGTACTAAAAAGAATTCTGGGGCTCTCTGGCAGATTGATGTGGGCCAGAGTTATTCAGAAAGTCTTTATGGCAGAATAAGACTTCCAGATAGTCTTGTTAAAAAAATTATTCTTGTTTTTTTAGGTACAAAACTCAAAACATGAACAACGATATATATTACCAATGTTCAAAGCTGATTTGGCTAGAACTGGAATACAGTTGCCTACAACATATTCCAGAGGAATTAGAAAAGTCAAAGTAATGGATAACAGAAAAGATCCTCCGTTCTTCAATGAAGATAATGTGGGACCATTTTACTACAAACTTCCTTTCTATGATACCATGGAGCTATTCATTGAAACATTGACTGGAACATGTTTTGAGCTGAGAGTTTCACCCTTTGAAGCTGTTATTTCTGTGAAAGCAAAAATTCAAAGATTGGAAGGTACTAGTTTTTCTTTGCTTTTAGGGTATGAAGATTAAATTTGTTCATCAAGAGTGTATAATAATTCTAACTTTTCTTACGGATAAAATGTCAAACCTATATGGAATTAGGAAGAATAGGATAATGTACCCCCATAGGCTCCTTACTCAGCTTCAACAGTTATCAATTCATGAACTATCATGTTTCCATTCCTATATTCCTCCCACCCCCTTCCATTTCTACCAGATTCTTTTGAGGGAAATCCCTGGCATCGTGGCAATAGTACATGAAATAATATTTTAAAATACTTTTTCAATAGGTTATGATGACATGCAAAATCTGCCATAAGTTCCTTACAGTTACTTTCAATGGGAAATCATAATTGAGTTCCCTTTTAGCCATTTACCTGTTTATACTACTTTGCAGATACCTTTCTTTTTTATTTTTATTTTTATTATTTATGTATTTATTTAAAATATGGAATGCTTCACGAGTTTGCATGTCATACTTGCACACGGGGCCATGCTAATTTTCTCTGTATCGTTCCAATTTTAGTATATGTGCTGCCAAAGCGAGCACTACTTTTCTTTTTTTAATGTGGAGATTTTCTAAGAGTTTTGGCTTACATTTACATATATTTGAAGTTTCCTCAGTATAGCAGGGATGCTGAATATGGTGTAGTGTCTCTGTGGTTTACATGTTTGTGAAAGCTGTCATAAATTAGTTTGTGTTAAAATTAGAGTCTTTTTCTTTGTACTTTGCAGATTTCTGAAATAAGTGGTATTTGCCATTATAGTTGTTAGAACCCAGTATGTACTTGAAAATTAAATTGTTCTCTATAACACTAAACGGATCTTGCTGTAATTTAGAAGTAGTAACTAGCATTGCCCCCTAGTCCAGTTTAAGTTCAGAATTGTAGAAGGATGATTAGGGTTGGAATCTTGTATCTTCGTAAAGGCAAGGATCCTGGTGACTGAGCTTCTAAATATTTGCTGTTCTCTACTAACTAACTTCTATTAAGTTAGTGGCCCGCTGAGTCCAGTGACCATATTAGTATATCCAGTAATGGCATATGAAACCTCTTTCCCTCAAGTGATTTGCCGAGACATGGAGTCAGAATAGGTTATTTTGACATTATTCTGCCTTTTTATTAATATGATGGCATAATGATATCTTTTTAGGAGCAGGAAGATAAAACCCTCTTGTGTTCTAAATAATCTCTGTATTTTCCCCCTTTCATGCATTTTGAATAATCTTCATGCAGGCAAAGCACTTTATTTTTTTTTATAGATTTTATTTATTTATTTGAGAGACAGAAAGAGAGAGAGAGCACATGAGAGGGGGGAGGGCCAGAGGGAGAAGCAGACTCCCTGCCGAGCAGGGAGCCCGATGCAGGACCCGATCCAGGGACTCCAGGATCATGACCTGAGCCGAAGGCAGTCGCTTAACCAACTGAGCCACCCGGATGCCCCGAAAACATAACGATTTTTAATATGAATGGACATCATCAGCTATCAAAACTTGTAAGTTATACTATAATAAATAAGAGTGTAATATTGGCATATGAAGACACAGACATAGATCAGGTGATCAAGAGTTGTGTTTACATATCAAAATGTCATACATGACAGGTATGAAATTAATTTGGTGAGAAAAGGTTAGAGTAATTCAATAAATGGTATTTAAAGACCAGTTATCTATGTAGTGGGGGAAAAAAGGATCCCTATTTGATACTGTATCAGTCAGAATAAAGTAGGTTATGCTGAATCTTCCCCAAATGACCCCAGAGACATTAGTAGCTTACAACAAAAATTGATTTCTTGCTCATGTTACATGTCCGCTGCATGTCAGCAGGGGGGTTCTGCCCACTACAGTTATTCAGGGAGAGAGAGACTGGTTAGAGACTTCTCTTCATAGTTCATTGAACAGAACTAATAACATGGTCCCACCTACTCATAAGAAGGCCAGGAAAAAAATCCTATCCCATGCATGGAAGAGAATTCTTTACTAGGGAGCAGTAATGCCAAGGACTGGATGTCTAGGAAATCCGCGCTGCCCGTGATGATCATGAACCAAATGACAATAATCCCTTACATTTCTTGGCACATTTTTTCTTTCCAAATTCCACTGGATTATTTTTCATATCCTCTGGGTAGTATGCACTCTCCTTTGCAGACCAGTGCTCTAGGTGATAAGCTCCAAAAATTTCACCTTCTCTGGAAAACTAAGAGAGCTAAATTACATCTTCTCCCAAGGACATAGTTCTTATATCCACAGGTGCATACTGCACTATCTCCACAGAGTAACCATTTTCCCCTGATGAAGAACATAGATGCTCTGCTAAATGTTTTACATTTATTAACTAAGAATCCTAAGAACTTTTTATGACTGGTACTATTATTATTCCAATTTTAAATTAGCACAAGTGAGGTAAATAGCGGTTAAGTAATCTGTTCAGCTAGAAATATGAAATCAGGCAGTCTGGCTCCCGTGCTCCTGTCCCTTCAAGGCCTATTTAAAGTTCCCTTGCAGGTTCTGCTCCTTTCTTGCTACAGCCTCATCATTCCTTTATTTTTGGTTAACATATTATTTGTTTCAGGCGTACAGGTCTGTGATTCATCAGTCTTACACAATTCACAGCACTCACCATAGCATCCCTGTTGTCTACTTTTTCATTAGATTTCTTAACATATTAATCATAGTTATTTTAATCTCCCTGTCTGATAATTGTAAAATCTATCATATATGAGTCTGGTTCTGATGTTTGTTTTATTTCTTCATACTGTGATTTTCTTTGAGTATGCCTTGTAATTTTTTTTTTTTTTTTTGAGAGCAAGATGCAATGTATTAGGTAATAGTAACTGAATTAAATAGGCCTTTAGTGTGAGCTTTTATATTAAACTAGCTAGGAGTTGGGCTTTGTTTAATGTTTGTTGTAGCTATAAGTGCCAAGGCTTCAAATTCCTCTAGTTTCCTTGTTTTGTCTCCCCTGTTGTCTTTGGGTTTCCCTAAGAACTCCTCCTTTGAAAGAATCTGTGTCTTGTAACTCTTTCACCTGTAATCTCCTGTTATTATGTTAGATCCCTGTTAGTGTGGTGGTAAAGTATCAGGGAAGGGAAACCATCTATAATCTTATAATTCAGTCTCAGTCTTCTGGTGGATCTGTGTTCCTAGGCCATGACCTTCATTGTGTTTGTTAGTGTCTCCCCTCCCCCCACCCTAGTATTACTTAGGTGCAATAAGAAGACTAGAGAGGTCTGGAATCAGTGAAATATCCTTACCCCAGATGAGATAAGGTTCTGATAAAGTGAGTATAGACCTTTATTATGGAAACTGCTCTAAACTTTTTCTTAATGTTTGTTTCTAATCCCTCTGCCTGAGCTACAAGAGGATCTTTCTTGACTCTTCACAGTGAGAACCAGGTGGGATTCCTAGAGATAAAACTCTCAATAGTATGGTAGGCCCCCCCCCTCCAAAACTATGGCCTCCAGGAATTCCTCAATCTCATGCTAGTCCATACTCAACCTCTACCAGTTCATTAAAGTTACCATTTAAGTGTTCCTTCAGGTAAGCAGATCTTGGCTGTAACTCTCAGGATTTTCATATCTCTGTAGATTTTGGGGTGATGGTTTGCCCTCCTACCTGTGTCTCCAATGGATTGAAGAAGGGTTGCTGGTTTTCAGTTTGTTCAGCTTTTTTTTTTGTTTTAAGTATGGGAATGGCAACTTATAAGCTCTTTACATGTAGTATCTGAAACTGGAAGTCTCAATATTGTTTTAGGGTAACCACATCTGTCAAGACCCTATTTCTGAGTGAGGTCATATGTTGAGGTATTGAGGTTTAGGGTTAAGACTTCAACATATGAACTTTTGGGAGACACAGTTCAACCCATATCTAGTATATAGGTCTATTGTTATTGGCAAACATTACTGTCATGTAACTATCACCACAATCAAGATAAAGAACAGTCCCATCACCCACCAAAATCCTCCTGTGCTTTTGTGGTTAACCTTTTTATGTAAACCCAGCTCCTGGCACTCACTGACCTACCTCTGTCCCTGTAATTTTGCCTTTTCTAGAATTTCCTATAAATGGAATCACATAGGGATGCCTGGGTGGCTCAGTCGTTAAGCGTCTGCCTTCGGCTCAGGTCATGATCCCAGGTCCTGCTCAGCAGGAAGCCTGCTTCTCCCTCTCCCACTCCCCCTGCTTGTGTTCCCTCTCTCTGTGTGTCTCTCTCTGTCAAATAAATAAATAAAATCTTTAAAAAAAATAAATGGAATCACATAGTATGTAGCCTTTTAAGTCTGATTTCTTTCACTTATATATAATACATAATACATAATGCATTTGAGATTTATCAACATTGGTATGTGTATCAGTAGTTTATTCTGTTTATGGCTGAGTAGTGTTCCCCTGTAT
Source organism: Neomonachus schauinslandi (assembly GCF_002201575.2). NCBI lineage: Eukaryota > Metazoa > Chordata > Mammalia > Carnivora > Phocidae > Neomonachus > Neomonachus schauinslandi. The sequence goes on from NC_058408.1 coordinate 115,444,486, forward strand.
GACTACTATACCATACTTATTTCCAAATTTAGGGATGTGTGAGTTGTTTTCAGTTTGTGGTGATTATGAATAAAACCATTATAAACTTTGATGTAGTTTTTTATGAGAGTATAGGGTTTCATTTCACTTGGATAAATACCTAGGAGTGAAATTGCTGAGTTTTATAGTAAGTGTACATTTAATTTAATAAGAAACTGCCAAACTGCTTTACAGAGTGGCAGTACCATTTTGTATTTCTGTGAGTAATGTCTAAAAGTTCTGGTTGCTCTGTATCCTCATCAGCATGTGGTGTTGTCTAGGTTGTTTTTGGTTTTGTTTTTTGCCGTTCTGATAGATACTGGTGATATCTCATTGCAGTTTTACTTTGCATCTCCCTAATGATTAATGATAATGAATAATTTTTTTATTTGCTTATTGGTCATCTATTTGTCTTCTTTCATCAAGTGTCCATTTGGCCTTTGCCCATTTTTTCATTAAGTTGTTTGTTTTCTTGTTATTGTGTTTTAAAAATCCTAGTGTTTTAAAATTTTCCATTATGGTTTCTTATGCTTCTTTGACTCTAAATTATTCAAAAGTGTACTTTTATTTCCATACTTAGGAGAACTTTAAAAATTTCATTTTATTATTAATCACTAATTGCAGGTGGTCAGAATAAATAGAATGTTTATGGTAAATATAGTATTCATATGCATAATTGTCATTGAGTCTTTTTTTTTTTTCCTAAAGATTTTGTTTATTTATTCATGAGAGACAGAGAGAGAGAGAGGCAGAGGGAAAAGCAGGCTCCCAAGGAGCAGGGAACCCGATGTGGGACTCGATCCCAGGACCCTGGGATCGTGACCTGAGCCGAAGGCAGACGCTTAACCATCTGAATCACCCAGGCGCCCTGTCATTGAGTCTTATAGCAGCCTGGGGCCCTTTAAAAATTCGTGTGTGGTATAGAAGAAACAGGAAGAAAAAATTGATGAGATGAATTATTGAGGTAACAAGTTCAGTTGTAACTTGTTCAGAAGTAGAATCAAACAGACTTCTGATTCTGCCCATATGGTAGAAACCCTTCCTAGTACAAACACATAAATTCTGGGTAAAAGTTATTAAAAATATTTTTTCCAGTGTCTGTTTCCACTTTTATTAATGTAATGGAAGCAATAAGGGGCCTGAAATGACAAAATGCCATTCTTCCAAGAACAGGCAGTGGAGCAGGTGTTTGTTTCAGAAACATCTCCCAATCTCTGATGACCCCACAGCCTGGAAGCAAAGGGGAAAGGAGAGAAAATCTGGTACCTCAGTACAGTGGGAAGTTGGCTCAGAGATAAATCTGTTCCCCAAACCCTACAACCACCATGTTTTGTTTTGTTTTGTTTTGTTTTGCCACCTACTTTCTGGTACTACCAAGATGCTTTTGGATTATCTTGTACACATACTGCATTGTCTTAGAATCAGCCATTTCTCCAAGGAGTCCTGGTTCCTTTTATTGGAGTAGTATTAGAAACCAAGATCAAGATCTGGGCATGACAGTTGACTTTTCAGCCACAATAATAGAAACCAGAAGACAGTGGAATGTTATCTTTACAAGGCTGAGAGAAATAACAATCTCTAGAATTGAGTTTGTCTTTCCAGGATGAGGACAAAATAAAGATATTTCCAGAAAAAACAAAACTTGAATTTCCAAACAACAAACTCTTGCAAAAGGAACTGCTAAAGGAAATATCTTAGAAGACAAATGATCTCTAAAGGATGTTGGTGCAGGATGGAATGGTTATGAAAATGGCACACTGTGGGTAAATCTACATGAACATTTCTTAAAAAATAATAATGTATGAAGGTCTGAAAAAGTTGAATTAAAATCCTGATAACAGTGACATGTAAGAGAAGAAGGAGTTGTTTGTAATGACAGTGCTAAGGCTCTTAGCATTGTTCATGAAGAGGATAAAGATGTGATTAGCTCTAGACTTCATATTATCAAATATGATCATTTAAATTTCTGGTGTAATCACTAGAGATTAGAAATAGAGTTATCTGATTTCCAAATGGTAGAAATACCTTACCTTCTTCTGTTTATCTAAATTAATACATAAAGGAGGCAGGCAGTTAAAGCAGAACAAGTAGAAAGCACAAAATAAGAGGGTAAAAATAAATAAGAATATATCAGTAATCCCAATAATGTAAAGTGGATTAAAAAAAAAAAAACCTCTCTAATTGAATGACCACAAGGATAGATTGGTTAAATGTGTGAAATGCTATTTACAAGAGACTTAATCTAAAATGTAAGAACCTCAAAATGTTGAAAGGACTGAAAAAGATTCACCAGGCAAATACTATCCTGAAGAAAGCTGGTGTTTCTGTATTAATAATTATGTAAAATGCATTTTAAAGTGAAACGTGAACAAATCATGGAGGGATGTTCATAGTAGTATTGTTGATACTTTTAAAAATTCTAGAAACACTCAAAAGAGTACAATACAATGGATAAATTATGGTATATGTAAATATATATTGGAATAGAATTCTGTGGAATAGATTACAACAGGGAAAATGATTGGACTAAATAGTTTCATGCATGACATGGGTAAATTAAAAACAATGGTGAATAAAAACAAATCTTGGAGGAATAGATACACTATGATTCTACTTATATAAAGCTCAAAAAGGGGCAAAAGAAACCATATTACATATTGAAGTAAAGGAATAACAAAAATCAGAGGAACAATTCACACCAAGTTTGGAATGGTGATTACCCCTGGGTGGAGGGAAGAGAATGTAGTTGGAGAGAAGCATGGAAGAGTGTTTTTTCTCCATATCCTCATCAACACTTGGTATGATTGATCTTTTTAATTTTAGTCATTCTAATAGGCATGTAGTGAAATTTCATTGTGGTTTTAATTTGTATTCCCCTAATAACTAATGATATTGAGCATCTTTATGAGCATATTTGCCATCCTTATATATTTGTTTTGTTTTGTTTTTGTTGAAGGGTTTATTCAACTCTTGTACCTTTTTTTTTTTAAATCAGGTTGTTTTCTTACTGTTGAATTTTGACAATTCTTTATATATTCTGAATATAGGTCTTTAATCAGATATATGTTTTGTTGAGATTTTCCTCCCCAGCTATGGTCTGTCTTTATTCTCTTAACAGTGTCTTTTGAAGAGCAGAAATTTTAATTTTGCTGAAGTCCCAGTTTGTCAAGACAGTTTTTTTTTCATGGATATAGATGTCATATCTAAGAAATCTTTGTCTAATCTGAGGTCACAAAATTTTTTCTTTAAAAGTTCAATTACATTGATTTTTAAAAAGATTTTATTTAGAGAGAGAGCAGGGGGAGGAGCAGAAAGGGAGGGCAAAGGGAGGGGGAAAGAATCTGAAGCAGACTCCTTGCTGAGTCTGGAGCCCAACATGGGACTCAGTCTCACGACCCTGAGATTATGACCTGAGCTGAAACCAAGAGTCTGACACTTAACAGACTGAGCCACCCAGGCACCCCTTATTGATTGATTTTTTTTTTAATATTAAATCAGCATTCCTGGAATTAACCTTTTTGATCATGTTGTGTTATCTTTGTATAATAATGTATGACAGTAATGTATTGTTCAATTCTGTTTGCTAAAACTTCGTGTAGGATATTTGTATTTGTGTTCATGAAGGATATTTGTTTTATCTCCTGATGTCTCTGTCTGGTTTTCTGGTTTTGGGATCAGGGTAATACTGTCCTCATGCGATGAAGTGGGACTATTCATTCCCCTGCAATGTTTTGGAAGAAAGTAAAATTGGTATTGTATGCTCACCTGTGAGGCCATCGGTCTCTTTTTTAAAAAGATTTATTTATTTATTTTAGAGCGAGAGTGAGAGGGAGGGGGAGAGAGCGCACGCGAGCCGGGGGAGGGGCAGACGGAGAGGGAGAGAGAGAATCCTCAAGCAGACTCCCCGCTGAGCGTGGAGCCTGACTCAGGGCTCAATCCCACGACTCTGAGAGCATGACCTGAGCGGAAATCAAGAGTCAGCTGCTTAACCTACTGAGCCACCCAGATGCCCTTTTTTTTTCTTTTTAAGATTTTATTTTTTTAAAGTAATTTCTACATGTAATGTGGGGCTGGAACATAAACCCTGCGAGTCTCATGCTCTACCAACTGAGCTAGCCAGGCACCATACCTCAATTTTTTTTTTGAGGCCATCTCTTTAATAAATAAAGGGTTATTTGGGGCGCCTGGGTGGCTTAGTCGTTAAGCGTCTGCCTTCCGCTCAGGTCATGATCCCGGGGTCCTGGGATCGAGCCCCGCATGGGGCTCCCTGCTCAGCAGGAAGCATGCTTCTCCCTCTCCCACTCCCCCTGCTTGTGCTCTCTCTCTCACTATGTCTCTCTCTGTCAAATAAATAAAATCTTAAAAAAAAAAATTAAAAAAAAATAAATAAAGGGTTATTCAAGTTCTTTTTCTTTTTGAGTGAGCTTGGGTAGCTTGGGTTGAATTTTATTGGCATAGAGTTTATAATATTCCCTTATTATCCTTTCAGTATTTGTAAAGTCTGTAGTGATGTCACCATTCTCATTCCTAATACTGGTAATTTGTATATTCTTTTTCTAAAAATCAGGTTTTTAAAAAAATATTTATTTAGAGAGAGAAAGAAAGTGTGACTGGGGGAGGGGAAGAGGGGGAGAGAGAGAGAGAGAGAATCCTTAAGCAGACTCCCCCCTGAGCGTGGATCCTGACTTGGGGCTTGATCCTAGGGCCCCAATACCATGACCTGAGCCAAAATCGAGAGTCAGCCGCCTAACTGACTGAGCCAGCCAGGTGCCCCTAAAAATCAGTTTTTATAAATTTTAATGAACTTCTTAAAGAGTCAGATATTAGAGGCACCTGGCTGGCTCAGTCAGTGGAGCATGCGGCTCTTGGTCTTAGGGTCCTGAGTTCAGGCTCCACATTGGGGGCCTACTTAAAAAAAATAGAGCCTACTTTAAAAAAAAAATCAGATTTTACTTGCATTGATTTTTTTTTCTTTTTCTGTTTCCTATTTCATCTATTTCTGTTTTTATTTTTATTAATTATGTTTATGCTTACTTTAGGTTTAATTTGTTCTCTTTCTAATTAAGAGACCAAGGTCATTGATATGAAGCATTTCTTCTTATGAAATACTGGTATTTATGGGACTGCTGGGTGGCTCAGTTGGTTGAGCAGCCAACTCTTGGTTTCAGCTCAGATCATGATCTCTGGGTCGTGGGATCCAGCCCAGCATTGGGGGCTCTGCACTCAGGGTGGAGTCTGCTTGGGATTCTTTCTTTCCCTCTCCCTCTGACCCTCCCCCTGCTCACATGTGCACCCTTTCTCTCTCTTTAAAGTAAATAAATAAAATCTTAAAAAAAAAGAAATATTGGAATTTAGTGTCTTAACGTGCCTCCTAAGTAGTACCTTATTGTCCTCCCACACATTTTGATATATTGTATTTTCATTCAGTTCAAATTATTTTCTAATTTTCCTTTGATGTCTTTTTTGATCCATGGGTTATTTAGAAATAGGTTGTTTAGTTTCTAAAAATTTGGAGAATTTTTAGAAATCTTTGTTATTGACTTAAAAATTAATTCCACTGCAAAACATGAATTCTTTTAAATTTGTAGAAACTTGTTTTATGGTCCACAGTATGGTCTGTCTTGGTAAATGTTATTGTGCACTTGAGAAGAATGGATATTCTGTTGATTGGTGGAGTCTTCTATAAATGTCAATCAGTTCTATTTTGGTGATAGTGTTCTGTTTTACTGTATTCTTACTAATTGTCTGTCTACTTGTTCTAGCAGTAATTTGCGAGAGAGGTATATAAACCTCCAACTATGATTGTGGATTTATCTTTTTCTCCTTCCAATTCTGTCAGCTTTTGCATTACGTATTTTGAAACTGTTATTAGGTGCATACACTTTAATTTTATGTCCTTTGATTTCATTGATCCCTTCATCATTATGAAATGACTTACTTCCTTTATTCTTGGTAATTGTTTTTGCCCTGAAATCTACCCCAGATTTCTTTTGATTTGTGGTCAGCATAAAATATCTTTTTCCATCCTTTTACTTTTAATCTATTTGTGTCTGTATATTCAAGGTGGCTATTCCTTACAGGCAGCATGTAATTGCATCTTTTTTTTTTTTTATTGATTAATCCAATCTACCTCTGCCTTTAAAATGCAGTTTTTAGGGGCACCTGGGTGGCTCAGTTGGTTAAGCGTCTGCCTTCGGCTCAGGTCATGATCTCAGGGTCCTGGGATCGAGCCTCACATCGGGCTCCCTACTCAGCAGAGAGTCTGCTTCTCTCTCTCTCTCCTTCTGCCCCTCCTCCCTGCTTGTTCTCTCTCTCAAATAAATAAATTTAAAAAAATCTTTAAAAAAATGCAGTTTTTAGGTCATTTAAAATGACTATAGATGTGCTTATTAGGTTTTACTTTGTCATCTTATTGGCTTCTATTGTCCTATCTGTTCTTTGTTCCTTTTTTCCATCTTCGTTTTGGATTGAGTATTTGTAATAATTTCACTTTATTCCCCTTTGTTGGCATATCAGCTATAACACTTTGTCTTGATATTTTAGGTGTTGCTTTGGTGGTCTGTAATATACATCTTATCATGTCTAATATAAACCTTACAATATTATACTTCCACTTCTCTCATCCTGGCCTTTATGCTATTGTTGTCATGCATCTTTTGTAAAAATTATAAACCCAAAGTACACTGGTAATTACACTTGAACAGTCAATTATTTTTAAAAAGTGTTTAAATGATAAGCGAAAATACTTAGTTACTGTTTATGATGCTTGCTATTCCTTTACATAGATCCAAATTTTAATGTAGTATTTTTCCTTAAGGACTTCTTTAACATTTGTTGTCTGCTAGTAATGAATTTTTCTGCTTTTGTATGTCTGTTTGTATTTCACTTTTTTTACGTTTAAAAGTTGAGATAAAACTCATGAAACATACAATTCACCATTTTAATGTGTACAATGCAGTGTGTTTTAACATTCACAGTATTGTGCATTAATCACCACTACCTAATTCCAGAAAATTTCTATCACTCCCAAAAGTAATGTACCTCGCAGTTTACCTCTATACCCTCCCCACCCTGGCATCTATTAATCTTTCTGTCTCTATGGATTTGCCCATTGAGGACATTTCTATAAATGGAATCACACCGTGTGTGGCTTCTTTCACTTAGCATGTTTTCAGGGTGCATCCAAGTTGTATTTTATTCCTTTTTATGTCTCACTAATATGTCATCATATGCATACACTATATTTATTTAACCATTTATCAGTTGGCAGATATTTAATTGGTTTCTAATTTTTGGCTATTATGAATAATGCTGTAATGAATAGTTATGTACAAATCTATGTGTGAACATATGTTTTTGGTTCACTTGGGAATAAGTCTAAGAGCAGAGTTACTGGATCACATGATAACTGTGTATTTAACAATTTGAGGAACTGCTAAGCTTTTTCATAGTGGCTGCACCATTTTACATTGTTACCAGCAATGGGTGAGAATTCTTGTCTTTCCACATCCTCACCAGTGCCTGGTATTTTCTAGTTTTTTTATTATAACTATCCTAGTGAGTATGAAGTTGATATCTCATTTTGGTTTTGGTTTGCACTTCTCTATTGACTAAAGATGTTAAGTAGGCATCTTTTTGTGTTTATTGCCCATTGTCTTTGGAGAAGTGTTTATCCAAATCCTTTGCCTGTCTTTAAATTGAATTATGTGTCTTTTTATTGTATTGTTATAATAGTTGGTTATATATTTTAGATGCTAAACCTTCATCAGATCTATGAAAAGACAAACCACAGAATGGGAGAAAATATTTGCTTTTGTGGATTTTCTTCTCACTTTTCTTGATGTGTCCTTTATTTTTTTATTTTTTTTTACAGGCTTTCTTTTCTTTTAATTTAAATTCAATTAGCCAACATTTAGTACATCATTAGTTTTTGATGTGGTGTTCAGTGATTCATTAATTGCGTATACCACCCAGTGCTCATCACATCACGTGCCCTCCTTAATGCCTTTAATGCTCAAAAGTTTTTAATTTCATGCAGTCCAACTTAGGTTTTCTTCTTTTGTTGCTTGTGCTTTTGCTGTCATTTTAAAAAATTATTTTTAATTGAGATTTAATTGACATATTACATTGTATTAGTTTTAGATATGTAACAGTAATTTAAAATTTAATATATGTATATATTGCAAGATGAATACCACGGGTAAATTTACTTAATATACATCACCATACATAGTTACAATATTTTTTCTTTTGATAAGAGCATTTAAGATATTCTGTCTTTTAAAAAAAAGGTATTCTCTGAGCAGCTTTCAAATATACAATACAGTATTGTTAACTGTAGCCACCGTACTGTACATTATATAAGCACACTAGGCTTAATCTAAGTGGAAATTTGTACTTTTGACCAATTTCACCCATTTTGCATACCCTTCAACCCCCATCTCTGGAAAATAACAATCTCTTTTCTGTAAGTTTGGTTTTTTAAAAAAATTCCACAAATAAGTGGTATCATAAGTATTTGTCTTTCTCTGGCTTTTTTTCACTTAGTATAATCCTCTTGAGGTTAATCAGTCTTGTCACAAATAGTAGGAATTCCTTTTTTATGGCCGAATAGTATGTATTTTATAATACATATCACATTTTCTTTATGCATTTATCCATCCATGTTCCCATGTCTTGGCTACTGTAACTAATGCTTCAGTGAACATGAAGGGGCAGATACCTTTTTGAGATAGTAGTTTCATTTTCTTTTGATAAATACCCAGAAGTGAAATTGCTGCATCGTATGGTGGTTCTTTCTAGTTTTATTTTTTTGAGGAACTTTCACACTTTTTTCCATAGTGGCTGCACCAATTTACATTCCCACCAACAGTGCACAAGGGTTTCCTTTTCTCCATAGCTTTGCCAACATTTACTTCTTGTCTTTTTGATACTAGCCATTCTAATAGATGTGAGGTGATATCTCACTATGGTTTTGATTTCCATTCCTCTGATTAGTGATGTCAGACACCTGTTCTTGTACTTGGTTGGCTATCTAAATGTCTTCTTTGGAAAAATGTCTATTTAGATCCTCTGTCCATTTTTAGATTGTTTTTTTGCTATTGAGTTTTATGAGTTTTTTTTTAACATATATTTGGATATTAATCCCTTATCTATGATTTGCAATTGTTTTCTCCCATTCTGTAGGTTGCCTTTTCATTTTGTTGATGGTTTCCTTTGCTGTACAGAAGCTTTTTAGTTGTTTTTTTTTTTTTAAGATTTATTTATTTATTTATTTGACAGAGAGAGACACAGTGAGAGAGGGAACACAAGCAGGGGGAGTGGGAGAGGGAGAAGCAGGCCTCCCACTGAGCAGGGAGCCCGATGCAGGGCTTGATCCCAGGACCCTGGGATCAGGACCTGAGCCGAAGGCAGACGCTAAATGACTGAGCCACCCAGGCGCCCTAGAAGCTTTTTAGTTTAACGTGGTCCCATTTTTTTATTTTTGCTTTTGTTCCCTCTGCTTTTGGTGTCAAACCCCAAAAATCATCACCAAGACAGATGTCAAGGATCTTACCCACTATGTTTTCTTCCAAGAGTTTTATGGTTTCAGGTCTTAAATTCAAGTCTTTAATCCATTTTGAGTTGATGTTTATTTATGACAGATGCATATTTTATCATTTTTTGGCATATGGCTATCTAGTGTTCCCAGCACCATTTATTGAAGAGACTCTTTTCTCCATTGTATATTCTTGGCTCCTTTCTCACAAATTAATTGACCATATATGTGTGAGTTATTTTATTCTCTTGTTTTATGTGTCTGTTTTTATGCTAGTTCCATACTGTTTTGAATATTATAGCTTTGTAATATAATTTGATATCAGGAAACTTGGTGCTTCCAGCTTTGTTCTTCTTTCTCAAGATTTGCTTTGGCTATTCCTGGTCTATTGTGGTTTCATACAAGTTTTAGGATTGTTGGGGTCCCTGGGTGGCTCAGGTAGTTAAGCATCTGACTTTGTCTCAGGTCATGATCTCGAGGTCCTGGGATCGGGCCCTGTGTTGGGCTCTGTGCGTGCTCAGCAGGGAGTCTGCTTGTCCCTTTTCCTCTCCCTCTGTCCCTCCCCCTGCTCATGCACTATCTCTCTCAAATAAATAAATAAAATCTGTAAAAAAAAATTAGGATTATTCTACTTCTGTGGAAAAAAAATGCCATTGGAATTTGATAGAGATTGCATTAAGTCTATAGATTGCCTTGGGTAGTATGAACTTTTTTTTTAATGTTAGCCAGCATATAGTCCATCAGAAGTTTTTGTTGTAGTGTTTAACGATTCATTAGTTGCATATAACACCCAGTGGACTTTTAAACAATTTTTCAAATCCATGTGTGCAGAATATCTTTCCATTTATTTGTTTCTTTTCCATTTTATTTCATCAGTGTCTTATCATTTTCAGTGTACAGGTCTTTTTTTTTTTTTTTAAGATTTTATTCTTAAGTAATTTCTATACCCAGTGTGGGGCTCAAACTCACAACCCTGAGATCACATGCTCTACTGACTGAGCCAGCCAGGGACTCCAGTATACAGTCTTTATAACCTTCAAGGTTAAATTTATTTTTAGATATTTCATTCATTCTTTTTTTTTTTTAAGATTTTATTTGTTTATTTGACAGAGAGAGTGTGTGTGCACAAGCAGGGGGAGCTGCAGGCAGAGGGAGAGGGAGAAGCAGGCTCCTTGCAGAGCATGGAGCCCAATGCGGGGCTCAATCCCAGGACCCTGCGACCATGACATGAGCCAAAGGCAGATGCTTAATCGACTGAGCCACCCAGGCAACCTTAGATATTTCATTCTTTTGATGCAATTGTAAATTGGGTTTTTATTTTTTTTAATTTTTTAAAAGATTTTATTTATTTGAGAGAGAGAGAGAGAGCACAGAGGAAGAGTGAGAGGGAGAAGCAGACTCCCTGCAGAGCAGAGAGCCTGATGGAGGGCTCAATCCCAGGACTCTGAGATCATGACCTGAGCCGAAGGCAGACACTTAACTGACTGAGCCACCCAGGTGCCCCTGTAAATTGGGTTTTTAAAATTTCTCTTTCTGATAGTTCATTATTAGTGTATGGAAACATAACTGTTATTTGTCTGTTGATTTTGTATCCTGCAACTTTACTGAATTTATTAGTTCTAACAGGTTTTTTTGGTGGAATCTTTAGAGTTTTTTAATATATAATATGTCATCTGCAAATAGGGACAGTTATACTTGTTTCATTCTGAATTGGATACCTTTGCTTCTTCTTCCCTAATTACTTTCACTAGGACTTTCAGTACTATGTTGAATAAAGTGGCGCAAGAGTGGGCATCTTTGTCTTGTTACTGACCTTAGAGGAAAATCCTTCCATTTTTCACCATTTGGTATGGTGGTCATTGTGAGCTTGTCATATATGGCCTTTATTATGTTGAGGTACATTTTCTCTACATCCAGTTTGTGGACAATTTGTACGATGAATGGGTGTTGAATTTTGTTAAATGCGTTCTCTGCATCTATTGAAATGATCATGTTTTTATCCTTCATTTCTTAATGGGGTGTTCACATTGATTTATGAGTGTTGAACCATCCCTGCATTTCTGGAATAAATCATGGTGTATGATCTTTTCAATATATTGTTGAATGTGGTTTGCTAATATTTTATGAGGATTTTTGCATCTCTGTTTATCAGGAATATTGTCCTGTAATTTTCTTTTCTTATAGTATCCTTGTCTGGTTTTGGTGTTAGAGTAATGGTAGACTTGTAAAATGAGTTTTGGAAATTTTCCCTCTTCTATTTTGGAAGAGTTTGGGAAGGATTAGTATTCACTGTTCTTTAAATGTTTCATAGAATTCACAAGTGAAGCCATCTGATCCTGGGCTTTTGTTTGTTGGTAGATTTTTGATTGCTCATTTATTCTCCTTACTAGAACTGGTCTGTTCGAGTTTTTCTTTCTTCATGACTCAGTCTTGGTAGGTTGTGTGTGTCTAGAGATTTATCTATTATTTCTAGGTTGTCCAATTTGTTGGCTTGTAATTGTTCATAATAGTCTCTAATCTTTTGTATTTCTGTCTTATCAATCGCAACTTCTCCTTTTTGATTTCTGATTTTATTTATTTGAGTCCCCTCTCTTCTTGGTGAGTCTGGCTAAAGATTTGTATGTTTTATCTTTTCAAGGAAATTAGCTCTTAGTTTCTTTGATCTTTTCTATTCCTTTTTAATCTTTATTTCATTTATTTCTGCTCTGGATCTTTGTTATTTTGTTCCTTCTACTAACTTTAGGTTTTGTTTGTTCTTTCCTTTTTTTTTTTTTCTTGTTCCTTGAGGTGTAAAGTTAGGTTGTTTGAAATCTTTCTTTTGTCTTAATTGAATTGTTTATTGTTATGAATGCCTCTCTTAGAACTACTTTTGCTGCATCTCCTAAGTTTCGGTATGTTGTATTTCCATTTTAATTTGTCTTCAGGTATTTTTTATTTCCTTTCTTGATTTGTTCTTTGACCCATTATTTATTCAGTAGCATGTTGTTTAATTTTCACATATTTGTGAATTTTGTAGTTTTCTTGTAATTGATTCTTTGTTTTATAACATTATAGTTGGAAAAGAGACTTGATATGATTTCAGTCTTCTTAAATTTATTAAGACTTATTTTGTGACCTGACATATGATCTATCCTGGAGTATGTTTATTTGTGCTTGAGAAGAGTGTGTATCCTGCTATTTTTGGATGTGATGTTCTGTAAATGTTTGTTAAAATCAACTAATGAATCATTGAACATTATATCAAAAACTAATGATGTACTATACTTTGGCTAATTGAATTTAAAAAAAAAAACAACAGCTGGTGTAACAGGTCATTTAAATCCAATGTTTCCGTATAGATTTTCTGTCTGGATGATCTACTGGTGAAAGTGGGATATTGAAGTACCCTACTATTATTGTATTGCTGTCTGTTTCTCCCTTTTGGTCTGTTAATATTTGTTTTATATGTTTAGGTGCATAGATATTTATAAACATGCTGGACCAGAAACCATAAGTCTGACTTGTTACTGTAGGATTTACCTAATGATGATTTTTCTGTTTCCCTTATTCCATCTGCATTTATTGGCATTCTACCATAAGGAAATGTTACCTGTTTATCCAATTATTTAGCTATATCAGCATGGACTCATGGATATTTATTTTATTCTAGGGGTTATAACCTATTACTGTTGTTAATCTTGTTGCTGAAATTGTTCCAAATTTGACTGTTGGGAGTATCTCCAAATTAGTTTTTAATGCCCTTTTGAAATGTCGCCGTCATTTTTTAGGCATATCCTTGCCTTGCCTGGCACCACGAGATATTCCAGGTTCATCTCATATTTTCCCTGCCTCAATCCTTGACATTAGCCATTTCTCCACGGTTACTTTCATATGAATGGTATTTAGAAACCAAGATTCAAGCACTAAGTGTGCTCATTACTATTGGCATGTCACTGCTTTTAGGCCGTCATAATAGACAGATAGAAAAATATGTATATTTACTACACATATATACACACACTTCTGTGTCTATCCAAACTTACATGTTAAAAACTGTGAATTCATACAGACATCTCCAGTTTATCACCACAGGGTTTATTCTAGCTGATTCCTTTTCCATTTGTAATTTATTTCTGTCACAGTAAGAAACTTGGTTTATATTATTCATGATGTATCTACTTATTTGTTAAAACTTGCTATTTATACAGATTAGTTTAGAATCACTAACCCACATTTCTGTGAGAAACAAACTTACTAACTAGAGTGTAAATTTGTATGCAGTTCTTTTTTGTCCTTAGCCTACAATATACGATCAAAATACTGTTTTCTAAAGTTACTGAGGTTAGTTTTTTCCTTCCCACACCTTCATTTGTAATAGTTATATTCATTTATTATTCTTTATGTTTTATTTTGATCTTTTTGCACATCCTGAATGATTTTAATTATGAATTTGGGAGGGGGGTGAATTGATGTGAATCATCAACATGGTTCTAAGAGTCAGAGCTATACAAAAATTTTAGAAGTGTTGCTGCCCTCCATCCTGACTACTTGTTTCCTTTTGCATATTCTTTCCACCCTATCCCACCCATCCGCTGGATAACTAATCTTATTAGTTTCTGATTTATCCTCTATGTTTTTATTTTAAAACGTGTATTTTCATATATTTTCTTCTTTCTAACATGAATGGTAACATACTCTAGGCAGTCTTTTGTATTTTGCTTTTTATACTTAATAATATATGCTGGATATCACTCCAAATCAGTTCATAAAGGTGTTTCTCATTCACTTTTCTTTATAGTATTTTTTTCTTTACACCTGTAAAGTGCTCCATTGTGTGAATATATGATAGTTTATTCAACCACTTTTCTCTGTATGGCATCTAGGTTTCCAGTAATTTGCTATTTTTAGTGGCTCTACAATGGATAACCTTGTGCATATATATTTTTGTATGTTGTAAGTATATCTTCAGGGTAGATTACTGAAATTGTGATTGCTAGGTCACTTTTTAGTAAGTGAATATGTAGTTTTGTTAGGTATTGTCAAATTCCTTTCCAGAATGGTTGTACCAGTTTGTATTCCCACAGCAACATATAAAAATGCCTGTTTACCCAAGCCTTGTCAACAGAAAATGTTGTCATACTTTAAAATTTTTGCCAATTAAATGTGTTCTTTTAATTTGTTCTTCTCTAATTATGAGTGACTTGGAACATTTTATGTGTTTAAGGGCTGTTTTTACATCTTTTATGGTAAATTACTTGTTCATGTCTTTTGCCTATTTTTCTATTGGGTTTTGATCCCTGTCCCACAATTTTTAAAAGTTCATTATATATTAGGGATATTAGTTTTAGGTCTCTGGTATATGTTACACATATTTTCTCCTAATTTCTCAGTGTTTTTTGACTTTTTAGAAGGATTTATTTATTTATTTGAGAGAGAAAGAGAGAGCGTGAGTGGGGTGGGAGGGGCATAGAGTGAGAATCTTCAAGCAGACTCCCCACTGAGGGCAGAGTCAGACATAGGGCTCAGTCTTACGACCCATGAGATCATGACCTGAGCTGAAACCAAGAGTTGGATGCTTAGCTGACTGAGCCACTGGGCACCTCTAACTTTTTTTATAGTGTTTTCTTTCTGAGGCAATTAAAAATTTTTTTGCATGTGGAAAAAAAAAAGTTTAAGCAAATTTATCAATCTTTTATTGTCTCTGCATTTTGAGTCATAATTAGGATAAACCTTTCTTTGCACCACAGTTAAAGAGCAATTCATCCATGTTTTCTTTTTGTATTTATATAGTTTCATTTTTTACACTTAGATCTTTGGTCCATTTGGAGTTTCTTTTTGTTGTTGTTTATTCTTATATATAGCATTAGGTATGAATCTTAATTTTCTTTTCCCAAATGAGTGCACAGTTATTCCAGCAGCATTTATTTTAAAAGTCTATTTTTGGCTCAGTGATTTGAGATATCACCTTTATCATCTGTAGTTGGGTCTGTTTCTGGGCTTTCTGTCAGTATCACACTTTTAATTATAGAGGCTTTATAGTATCTTTTCATGTTGGGTAGAGCTAGTACTCATTGATTTTCATTTTTGGTATTTTTTTTCTGGCTACTGCATGTTTGTTTTTCCTTTAGCTTTAGTGTTGCCTTGTCTTACTCTTAAAGAGATTGGTAGTTTAGAGTGATTGCATTAAATTTATAAGTTAATTTAGGTAGAACTGACATCTTTATAGTGTTGAATTGTTCTATCTAAATACAACCTTCTTTTTCTGTTCCAATCTACTTTTTTTTTTTCAACAAGCAGTTACACAATGTTTAATATATTTCAGGCACTGTTTCCCTATACAATATTACTTGTTTTTTTTTTTTAAAGATTTTATTTATTTGTCAGAGAGAGAGAGCACAAGCAGGGGGAGTGGCAGGCAGAGGGAGAAGCAGGCTCCCCGCTGAGCAAGGAGCCCGTTGCGGGACTCAATCCCAGGACCTTGGGATCATGACCTGAGCCGAAGGCAGATGCTTAACGACTGAGGCACCCAGGCGCCCCAAAATGTTTAATTCTTTATATAATTTTTAATTATTATTATCGTTAACTCTGTATGGATTTGTTAATTTTTCTCTTCTTGGCTTTTGTGGTATGGAGTGTTTCATAGATACTGTTTAATGGTGCTCTTTTCTGTCAGTACAGCAGTGTGCAGATATTTTAGTAGATGTTTTATCTTTGTTCTAAGGTGATGCAAGTTGGAGGGAGTTATGAGCCTTCCAGTTTTGTGGTTCTCTTTTATCTTGCAAGACTGTTCAGTTTTCATCACTTGCTCTCCACCCCCCATTGGTCCCTGATCACTGAATTACTAAAAGACAGTCTTCCTCTTTTGTTTTTTTTTTTGCCTCTCACAGAAGATCCTTCAAATAGTTTCCTTCAAAGTCCCTTCCTTGTACCCAGTGCTCTGATATGCCAAGTTCTTTTTGTAGACTTTTCAGTCTTAGAATGGTTTCTTCTTCCTCTTGATGGTTTTATATTTGGCTTATATACTGTCACTGGTTTCCATCTCTGTCTTCTCTGGAATTTTTCTGTCAACCCTGAGAGGTAGGAGCATGACACTTTGCTCATTAGGATTGTGTGATTGCCCCCTTTTGTTCCCATTTACTCTGAAGTTTGGACATTTTCTGTCTTCAAGATAGGAGGGTGAAGGGAATGGTTTCTGTGTAGATTCATTACCTTACATGTTGTTCTATATTGTTTTGGGAGGAAATACTGGGAGATGGGAGCTAGGGTTCACCATTGTCTTTTAATTATCCATAAGTTCTCTTGATTCTGGTTCATTTCCTAAATGCAGATATGAATATGCTGTCTGACACATCATATCTGCATGCAGATTCTTTAAAAAAATGCCTGAAGAAATATGTTTAACTCATTATTAGGGTTAGATGAGGTCATGAGGGTACCCTGTGATGGGATTAGTGCCCTTATAAGAAGAGACACCAGAGAGCTCTCTTTATCTCTGTGCACACTCACAAAGAAGCACATAGGAAGCCAAAAGAAAAGGCCTTAGAATGAAACCTATTTTGCCAGAAACTTGATCTTGTACTTCCCAGCTTCCATAGCTGTGAGAAGTAAAATTCTGTTGTTTAAGCCTCCCAGTCTGTGGTATTTTGTTAGGGCAGCCTAAGCAGATTAATACACACACACACACACACACACACACGCATACACGGGCGCCTGGGTGGCTCAGTAGGTGGAGTGTCCAACTCTTGATCTCAGGTCTTGATCTCAGGGTTGTGAGTTCAAGCCCTGCACTGGGCATAGAGCCTACTTAAAAAAAATACACACGTATTTGCAAATAAACTCGCACTCATATATCAGTTATCACAGGTTCATTTATAATAGTGAAAAATTGGATAGGTGAATATATCTCTTATTAGGGGACTGGGTAAATAAGTTATGACAGAAACATATTGGAGTGCCATCCAGTCATTAAACACAATGTATATTTTATTTACTGATGTGAAAAATGTACATATTATATTAAGTGAAAAAGGCAGTTTATAGTACAACCCACAAAATTTGTTCCCATTCCTATTAAAAAAAATTTTTAAAGGAAATATACCCAAAATGTTAAGTATAGATTCATCTGGGTTTAGGATTATATGTAGTTTTTATTTTCTTTTCTCTGTTTCTGTGTTGTCTACTTTTCACAAATGACTATTATTTTTATAATAAAGTAATTTAATCTGTAAGACATTTTAGAACACTAAATAGAAAATTTTTATATATGTAATCTATTTTTTGAGGAAGACATGTTTGTTTTATAGGAATTAATTTTTCTGGATTTAGTTGTACAAGGAATGAGTTGAGGTTTAAAGGCAAAGGGCCACCCTTAAATAGGGTTGCCAAGTTTTTATTTGCTAAATCTGGCAATGCTGTCTTTATTTTATTTTATTTTATTTTATTATGTTAATCACCATACATTACATCATTAGTTTTTGATGTAGTGTTCCGTGATTCACTGTTTGCGTATAACACCCAGTGCTCCATTCAATACGTGCCCTCTTTAATACCCATCACCAGGCTATCCCATCCCCCACCCCCCTCCCCTCTAGAACCTTCAGTTTGTTTCCCAGAGTCCATAGTCTCTCATGGTTCGTCTCCCCCTCTGATGTGCCCCCCCCTTCATTTTTCCCTTCCTACTATCTTCTTCGTTTTGTTTTGTTTTTTTTTTAATATATAATGTATTATTTGTTTCAGAGGTACAGGTCTGTGATTCAACAGTCTTGCACAATTCACAGCACTCACCATAGCACATACGCTCCCCAATGTCCATCACCCCGCCACCCCATCCCTCCCACACCCCACCACTCCAGCAACCCTCAGTTTGTTTCCTGAGATTAAGAATTCCTCATATCAGTGAGATCATATGATACATGTCTTTCTCTGATTGACTTATTTTACTTAACATAACACCCTCCAGTTCCATCCATGTCGTTGCAAATGGCAAGATTTCATTCCTTTTGATGGCTGCATAATATTCCTGTGTGTGTGTGTGTGTGTGTGTGTGTGTGTGTGTGTATATACCACATCTTTTTTTTTTTTTAAGATTTTATTTATTTATTTGACAGAGAGAGGCACAGCGAGAGAGGGAACACAAGCAGGGGGAGTGTGAGAGGGAGAAACAGGCTCCCCACTGAGCAGAGAGCCCGATGTGGGCCTCGATCCCAGGACCCTGGGATCATGACCTGAGCCGAAGGCAGACGCTTAATGACTCAGCCACCCAGGCGCCCCTACCACATCTTCTTTATCCATTCATCTGTCGATGGACATCTTGGCTCTTCCATAGTTTGGCTATTGTGGACATTGCTGCTATAAATATCGGGGTGCATGTACCCCTTCAGATCCCTACATTTGTATCTTTGGGGTAAATACCCAGTAGTGCAATTGCTGGGTCATAGGGTAGCTCTGTTTTCAACTTTTTGAGGAACCTCCATACTGTTTTCCAGAGTGGCTGCATCAGCTTGCATTCCCAGCAATAGTGTGGGAGGGTTCTCCTTTCCCTGCATCCCCGCCAACATCTGTCGTTTCCTGACTTGTTAATTTTAGCCATTCTGACTGGTGTGAGGTATTATCTCATTGAGGTTTTGATTTGGATTTCCCTGATACCGAGTGATGTTGTGCACTTCTTCAAGTGTCTGTTGGCCATTTGGATGTCTTCTTTGCAGAAATGTCTGTTCATGTCTTCTGCCCATTTCTTGATTGGATCATTTGTTCTTTGGGTGTTGAGTTTGATAAGTTCTTTATAGATTTTGGATACTAGCCCTTTATCTGATATGTCATTGGCAAATATCTTCTCCCATTCTGTCAGTTATCTTTTGGTTTTGTTGACTGTTTCTTTTGCTGTGCAAAAGCTTTTTTATCTTGATGAAGTCCCAATAGTTCATTTTGCCCTTGCTTCCCTTGCCTTTGGCGATGTTTCTAGGAAGAAGTTGCTGCGGCTGAGGTCGAAGAGGTTGCTGCCTGTGTTCTCCTTTAGGATTTTGATGGACTCCTGTCTCACAATTAGGTCTTTCAACCATTTTGAGTCTATTTTTGTGTGTGGTGTAAGGAAATGGTCCAGTTTCATGCTTCTACATGTGGCTGTCCAATTTTCCCAACACCATTTGTTGAAGAGACTTTTTTCCATTGGACATTCTTTCCTGCTTTGTTGAAGATTAGTTGACCATAGACAGTACGGTACAGGCACAAAAACAGACACATAGATCAATGGAACAGAATAGAGAGCCCAGAAATGGACCCTCAGCTCTATGGTCAACTAATCTTTGGCAATGCTGTCTTAAAGCCAAGTTGGTTAGCTCTGTGTATTTGAGATTTAAAAGTATGTGTGGTAGAAAGAACCCTAGTGTTTTTTAATGTGAAAGAGATCGCTGAAGTTCACAGAGGTTTATAATCTTCTCAAAGTCACTCAGCAACTCAAGTAGCCATCAGAACCACAGCTCAATCTTGGATGCTTCTTTCACTCTGTCTTGCCTGCCTGCCATCCTTATATTTTTTTAGCCTGTTAAATGATGGCTCAGTTCATTTAAAGTGTTTACAGGAGTTGTGTGTGTCTAAGCAGTGTTATTACTATGTCTTCAATCCAGTTCAAAAGTTTCCATTAGAAAATAATACCATACGATGTTGGTTGAATATAAACAGAGTAGGACCTGTCCAAATTGCTTTACCTAATTATGCTGGCGAAATCCTAAGATTTTGTTGGAAAAGTTGACCTAGGCACATTTCCAGTTTGCTAAAAACATTAAAATACTTTTAATGTGAAATAATTTCTAGTTTAAAAGCCTTTTCCTTAACTGACTTTTTTTTTAGCTGGAAGCAAAATAAACTATTTCATCTGAGAGATATATTTATATCCACCATCTGAACCCCCGTGGGCTATATTCCATGATGATCTTTTGGAACATTTAGTGAATGTTTAGTAGATATCCAGGTCTTCTAATAGGCAATACTACTGAAACATCACCAGACAGCCACTTTTGCTTTATGAAGGCTGATTTTCAAAAGTTGATTAGCATAAAGGTTAAGAGTACAGTTTCTGGAGTTGGCCTTCGGGGGCTTCACGTCTCAAATCCACCTATTCTGTGTGTCAGTCTCTTAGTATTCAGTTTTATTTATTCATTTCTTTTTTTAAAGAGGGGAGGGAAGAGGGGCAGAGGGAGACACAGAGAATCTCAAGTAGACTCCATGCTCAGCATGGAGCCTGATACAGGGCTTGATCTTACAACCCCGAGAGCATGACCTGAGCCGAAATCGCTTAATCAACTGAGCCACCCAGGTGCCCCTTAGTACTTCAGTTTTGTAACCTGTGATGTGAACATAATATTGATGCCCACTTCACAAGATTGTGGTTGCAGTGTAATTATGGTAATAGAAGTCAAGCCCTTTTAACTGTGCTTGGCTTATAGTAATGAACACTAGCACTGTTGTTATTTTTAATTTATTTATTTATTTTTTAAATTTTATTTTATTATGTTATGTTAATCACCATACATTACATCATTAGTTTTTGATGTAGTGTTCCATGATTCATTGTTTGCGTATAACACCCAGTGCTCCATTCAATATGTGCCCTCTTTAATACCCATCACCAGGCTAACCCATCCCCCCATCCCCCTCCCCTCTAGAACCCTCAGTTTGTTTCTCAGAGTCCATAGTCTCTCATGGCTTGTCTCCCCCTCCGATGTCCCCCCCCCCT
>NC_058408.1:115465851-115482741 GCF_002201575.2 Neomonachus schauinslandi
TCCCCCCCCCTTCATTTTTCCCTTCCTACTATCTTTTTTTTTTTTTTAACACATAATGTATTATTTGTTTCAGAGGTACAGGCCTGTGATTCATCAGTCTTACACAATTCACAGCACTCACCATAGCACATACCCTCCCCCATGTCTATCACCCAGCCACCCCATCCCTCCCTGCCCACCACTCCAGCAACCCTCAGTTTGTTTCCTGAGATTAAGAATTCTTATTTTCATTTTTTAAAGATTTTATTTATTTATTTGAGAGAGAGCACAAGTAGTGGGAAGAGCAGAGGGAGAGAGACAAGCAGACTCCACACTGAGCACAGAGCCAGATGCAGGGCTCGATCTCAGGACTCTGAGATCATGACCTGAGCCAAAATCCAAGAGGCGGATGCTTAACCAGCTGAGCCACCCAGGGGCCCCACCACTGTTATTATTCTAGTCAAGTTTTAGTATCATAAGAAAAAGTAATTTGGGAAGGCAGTATATGAGATAATTCAAAAAAGATTTTCATCAATATCAGTATCCATTAAATGTTCTATTGAGTAGATAATACTCACTCTCTGACTAGTTTAGTCCAAATACTCTTTGGGAATTCTAATGTGTACTTTGCAAAAAACAAACAAAAAGGTTAATTATGCTAAAGTATGGAATCTTCCTTAATATTTCTTTAACATCACAGAAATGTAAATAAATTGTCTTGTAGACTATAATTTTCAGCATTGAAAATTATCCACAACATACTTTTTCAAATATTGAATTATTCTGTAATTAGTGTTCAGACCCTACAAAAGAACATGTTAATATACAATCACATACAAATACTGAGGTGGAAGGAATTTTCTAGTACATTAATGTTTATATTGGAAATTATATTTTCTGCCCCTTTTCAAGATTAATGACTTCCATTCAGAAGCGTTATGAAAGATGCCATGTTAATCACTAAATAATGTTACTCTGGGAACACATTTTAGGAATACACCCCCCCCCAACAGGACAGTAAACTAAATTAAATGTTCTATATTTTTAGACTTAGATATAATTGACATATTCGTTTTGGATGTACAACATAATGATTCAATATTTGTATCTATTGAGAAGTGATCACCATAATGAGTCTTGTTAACATCCATCACCATACATAGTTACAAAATTTTTTTCTTGTGATAAAACTTTTTAAGATCTAGTCTCATAGCACCTTTCAGGTATACAATATTATTAACTCTAGTCCCCATGTTCTATTTTATTTTATATATTTTATGACCTAATTATTTTATAGCTGAGAGTTTTGAACATTTTAACCACCTTCACCCATTTCACCCTTCCACCCCTGCTCACAATATACTTTTAACAAACTACATATAACTGAATGAAGACTGTACTTTGTAGCATTGAGAACAGTCTTCTAGGCCTTAAACCTTAAATTCTTCTGGGCTGATTTCATACTTTTAAAGGGCTCCCTAATGTTATACTTTGCTTCAAGAATAGAGAGCTACTAAAACACTGTTCTAAAGCGAGTGGATTTGATTCCATCTCCTTTTTTTTTTTTTTTAAGATTTTATTTATTTATTTGACAGAGGCACAGCAAGAGAGGGAACACAAGCAGAGCGAGTGGGAGAGGGAGAAGCAGGCTTCCCGCTGAGCAGAGAGCCCGATGAGGGGCTCAATCCCAGGACCCTGGGATCATGACCCAAGCTGAAGGCAGGCACTTAACGACTGAGCTACCCAGGCGCCCTGGATTCCATCTACTTTTAACCATACCTTTACCTATGATTCTGTCAATTTTAGCTAAATACCTAGCATTCAATTTAGAAGTGTGTTTAATTTATTATTAGTAGTAGTTTTTTAATAAAAGAACTTTGTGTCATAATCTTTTGAAGATTCTATTGAATTAGTAACCATTTTTTTTTTATAACCTTCCCCTAAGGTATTCCCATTTGTCAGCAGCACTTAATTTGGAATAACATGGAACTTGAAGATGATTATTGCTTGAATGATTACAAGTGAGTGTAATTACATATTAGCTGTTTTATAGATGCTCAGTATTACAACTCCATATATCAGTGTTTTCCTTCTGAATCTTTATATCATGTCTCTTCTGAATAGTTGTGACCCCTAGATTTAAGCGTAAATCCTGAACCTTACGATATCTAGGCTCCGTACTCCAAACTGCCTGATCCTTATCCTTTGATTATTTGTTTTATCTTTTCATTATTCACACCAAGTTATGTATCCCCTGCCTTTTTAGATCCCCCTCTTTTGAACTTGCCTTGTGCTCTTTTCTTTTAATATTGACCCGTTCCCACTTGACTACTTTCCTTTTTTTTCCATTTTTACAAGAATATTGGGTAAGAATAAAAATCCTAGAAAAGAGCACAGGCAGTAATTTTTCTGACATTAGCTGTAGCAACATTTTTCTAAGGTATGTCTCCTGAGGCAAGGGAAATAAAAGCAAAAATAAACTATTGGGACTACATCAAAATAAAAAGCTTCTGCACAGTGAAGGAAATAATCAATGAAACTAAAAGCAAATTACTGAATGGGAGATGTTTGTAAATGACATATCCAATAAAGGGTTAGTATCCAAAATATATAAAAAACATACAACTCAACACCCCAAAATCAAATGATCCAATTAAAGAACAGATATTTCTCCAAAG
This sequence comes from Neomonachus schauinslandi, assembly GCF_002201575.2. Lineage (NCBI taxonomy): Eukaryota > Metazoa > Chordata > Mammalia > Carnivora > Phocidae > Neomonachus > Neomonachus schauinslandi. The sequence goes on from NC_058408.1 coordinate 115,468,509, forward strand.
AAGACATCCAGATGGTCAACAGACATGAAAAGATGCTCAGTATCACTCATCATCAGGGAAATGCAAATCAAAACTACAGGGAGATGTCACCTCATACCTGTTAGAATGGCTAAAATTAACAACGCAAGAAACAATGGGTGTTGGTAAGGATGTGGGGAAAAAAAGGAATCCTGACTGTTGGTGGGAATGCAGATTGGTGCAGCCACTGTGGAAGACAGTATAGAGGGTCCTCAAAAAATTAAAAATAGAACTACCCTACAATCCAATAATTGCACTATTGGGTATTTATCTAAGAAATACAAAAACACTAATTCAGAGGGATACATGCACCCCTATATTTATAGTGGCATTATCTACAATAGCCAAATTATGGAAGCACCCCAAAGGTCCATTGGTAGATGAATGGATAAAGCAGATGTGGTGTATATATACAATGGAGTATTTTTCAGCCATAAAAAGAATGAAATCTTGCCATTTGCAATGACATGGATGGAGCTAGAGTGTATAATGCTAAGTGAAATAAGTCAGAGCAAGACAAATACCATATAATTTCACTCATATGTAGAATTTAAAAACAAAACAACTGAACAAAGGAAAAAAAAAGGAGAGAAACCAAGAAACAGACTCTTAATTATAGAGAACAAATTGATGGTTACCAGAGAGGAGCTGGGTGGGGGGATGGGTGAAATAGGTGAAGGGGATTAAGAGGACACTTACCATGATGAACACTGAGTAATGCATAGAATTGTTGAATCATTATATTGTACACCTGAAACTAATATAACACTGTTGACTATACTGGAATTAAAATTAAAAACAATGCAAATGACTTTACAAATAAAGGGCTGGTATCCAAGATCTATAAAGAACTTCTCAAACTCAACACCCAAAAGACAAATAATCAAGTAAAAAAATGGGCAGATGACACGAACAGACACTTCTCCAAAGAAGACATACAAATGTCTAACAGGCACATGAAAAAATGTTCATCATCATTAGCCATCAGGGAAATTCAAATCAAAACCACACTGAGATACTACCTTATGCCAGTTAGAATGGCGAAAATTGACACAGCAAGAAACAACAAATGTTGGAGAAGTTGTGGAGAAAGGGGAACCCTCTTACACTGTTGGTGGGAATGCAAGTTGGTACAGCCACTTTGGAAAACAGTGTGGAGGTTCCTCAAAAATTTAAAAAGAGAGCTACCCTATGACCCAGCAATTGCACTGCTGGGTATTTACCCCAAAGACACAGATGTAGTGAAAAGAAGGGCCATATGCACCCCAATGTTCACAGCAGCAGTGTCCGCAACAGCCAAACTGTGGAAAGAGCTGAGATGCCCTTCAACAGATGAATGGATAAAGAAGATGTGGTCCATATATACAATGGAATATTGCTCAGCCATCAGAAAGGATGAATACCCAACTTTTACATCAACATGGTTGGGACTGCAGGAGATTATGCTAAGTGAAATAAGTCAAGCAGAGAAGTTCAATTATCATATGGTTTCACTTATTTGTGGAACATAAGGAATAGCATGGAGGACATTAGGAGAAGGAACGGAAAAATGAAGGGAGGCGGAAATTGGAGGGAGAGATGAACCATGAGAGACTATGGACTCTGAGAAACAAACTGAGGGGTTTAGAGGGGCGGAGGACTGGGGGGCTGCGCTAGCCCGGTGATGGGTATTAAGGAGGGCACGTACTGCATGGAGCACTGGGCGTTATACAAAAACAATGAATCGTGGATCACTACATCAAAAACTAATGATGTATGGTAACTAACATAACATAATAAAATAAAATTAAAAAATAAAATAAAATTAAAAACAATAAAAAAGTAAAACATAAATAAAATACACTTGATAAAGACAAAAAAAGAGTATTGGGTAAGAGAGTTTTGCTCTTCACCAAGTCTTTCATTTTTCACCAAGTCCTCCTTCTATTACTAAGTGACACTGTGTGCACCAGTGATTGCAGATATACTATTTGATTTTCATCTTTCTTTCTCTCCTCTGTCATACACTTCCCCACTCTTTTCTTAAGAACAAAAGGGTCGGAGGCAATGTAAAATATCTGGAAGAGCACTGGGATTTGGGAGATCTTGTAGGTCTTGTAGATTTGGTATTTTTCTATTTTTTATTGAATAGATTTGTTTTCTAACACTTTGGGTGTTGGACAAACTTCTTTTTTTCTTAGGGCTTTTTCTTTACACGTGAAATGAAGAGGCTAAACTGAGGTATCATGTCGTATTTAAAGCTTATGAGAACCTACTCACTTTTTCATTACTTGTACAAGTAATTAAGTTAACATTTTATATTTATGCATATTGCTTTATCTTCTTTATATTATAGAGGGTAAGTACTATGCCTGATAAACTAGCACTTAATTATGTATATGTCTAACACCGGATGCACTTTGATAATGATGGTTTTTCTGTTAACAGCATATCAGAAGGTTGTACCTTGAAGTTGGTATTGGCTATGCGTGGTGGACCTATAAATGCTAGAAGAGGTAGGCGTTTGTTAAAATCATGTACATTAAAGCAATTTGACAATAATAATTTTCAAGCCAGGTGGTATTTTTATAGTCTCAAGTTTTAATCAGGTTCTCTTTCTGCTATTAGGTCTTAGAACAACATTTGTTTTTCTAAGCACTGTTCTTTAAAGCATAAATGTGCAGAAGGAACTCATATTTCAGAAAAATTTCCTGATTCCTGATTCAATCCAGGGATATTTAAAAATAAACCTCACCAGTAGAAGGAAAGGAAATGAATAACATTGTGTAAATATGTTGTTATCATTATGTTTAAGTTCATACCAGTTTGTTGCTTTTTTGGCTCACTGAGTCTTCAACTCTGGATGTAATGATTGTTACAGAAAATTCTAAAGTTGGCTGTTAGCCTGGTTTGTAATGCATTTGGGTTTCATAGATATTATTGTGCCCCTTCCTTTTTCAGAATGTGGGCAGTCTCTAGGGGTCTTTCGTTCATTTAACAAATATATTTTAGGTATCCACTACATGTTCAATACAGTGTTCCATGGAAGAAAAAGTTTCTGCTTACTGACAGTGCCCACAATAAAGATGTAAAGATTTGATGTCATATCAGGCAGTTGCAAGTGCTATGGAGGAAATAGGGGAGTGTGACAGTGTTTGTGGAAGTAGGATACTAGGAGGATGATTGTGGAAGAGCCTTGAAAAAGATGATGTGAGCAGAGACTTGATTAACAACAGAGTTCTAAGCACGGGAAAAACTGGGAGTGTTCACATTGGTTCCTGATTCAGGTATGTCAGTCACATGAATCTCCACCAAGAAGAGGGATCCTTAGACTGCTCAGAGCAGTCCTGCTCCGTGGGCCTCATTTGGGGAAGGGCTTCATATTTGTTTGATCCTTTACTGACCAGAAGACTAAGGTTAAGTATTGATTACACTGCTGATTTATTTTTTCCACAAGTCAAATTTTATCTCTGTATTTCATAATTTTGGTTAGAAAAATGGGGCTTATTATCATCTTTTTCCTAGCTACTTCAGGAGGATTTTGTGAGATGTATTACTTTAGTTGTTGAACTGTTTTGGATAGGTTAGAAAAAAAGCAAAGGTAGTAATGTTAGAATTGGTTAACTAGCACTCCTAATATCAGAAATTCTATAAATTGGACTTATAAAATTGTCCTATGTGACATAAGGTGATGTTTATAGTAGCAAGTCTGAGGGTAGTGTAAGAACCCTAAAGTGTTTAAGATTTTATTTATTTGTCAGAGAGAGAGAGAGCACAAGCATGGGGAGTGGCAGGCAAAGGGAGAGGGAGAAGCAGTCTTCCCACTGAGCAAGGAGCCCAATCTGGGACTCAGTCCCAGGACCCTGGAATCATGACCTGAGCTGAAGGCAGATGCTTAACCGACTGAGCCACCCAGGCATCCCAAGAAACTTAAAGTGTTTACAGAGTCATTATGATAAGATGGAATTATGCAGTGTTTAATAACATGTAAATTCCACTGTTAGAAAATTTTGAAAGTTGGTTATGTGTGTATAGTATTGTCTTTAAACCAGGTTATTTTATCAGAACATCTACTTTTCTTACTGGGACCAGAATTATTTTATGTTTATGAGGAGAAATGTAAGTGCTATAGATTTTTTTTTAATTTTTAAAGATTTTATTTATTCATTTGAGAGAGAGCATGAGCAGGGAGAGGTAGATGGCGAGGGAGAGGCAGACTTCCCCACTAAGCAGGGAGCCTGACCTGGGGCTCAGTCCCAGGACCCCACGATCATGACCTGAGCTGAAAGGCAGACGCTCAGCCAACTGAGCCACCCAGATGCCCCAAGTGCTATAGATTTTGAGTTAAAAATATATGCGTGGGAGTTTTTTTGGGGGGTTTTTTGTTTGTTTGTTTTTTACTTTTTGAGAAATGAAAATAAAAGGCATCGCTATCCTTCGGTAGCTGAAGCTTTGTAATACCTTTTTTCCCTACAGCTTTCTATGCCTTGTTTGTAAATTGAAAAATCAGCAAGGAGAACTTGTCTTTTTTAATATTTTAATTATATATTTAATAATTTTGCCTTTATTGAATCAACTTCTTTAAAGTTAAAAGCTTGCTGTTGTCTCCATACATCATTGAAATCCTTGTGAAGATTAAAAACTATGCCCAGATCTAGAACTTTTCCATGTTGTATTTGAGAAACCATATTTTTTGGTTATTTAGTTTTACTTGAAAATTATGGTTTAGAAAATACCATGAGTTCACTAATATTTAGCTTTTAAAATTGTTTTTGAATTAATCATTATCAAAACAGCATCCTTTCTAAAACGAAATTTTATTTTAAGGTATGTATACAGTGTGTTATACCTGATGAAATCAAAGTGGTTTTTCTGTTATGAAAAGGTGTGTGCATATACCACATAAGCTGCATATATATATTCAGTCCCAGTGCCTCCTCAAGTAAGGCACACCATGTTGATTTAGGTAAGGCTTTCACACAGCTTTAGTAATGGCAGCAACATAGATTTTATTTCTTTTTAAGGTAATGTGGAATGTGTAGCGTTAACTTAAAAATGGTAAGAACTTGTTTTAAACATGTCTCTTAACATTTGCACATTTTGTGCCTATCAAAGAGTTGGTCAAAACATCCAAATATTTTTATAAAATAAGCTAAATATTATTATATTTCTAATTTTTCTGTTTTAGTGGTGGTGGTATTGGATTAGGATTTGGGAACATTTTTAATGTTTTTCCCTTGTTACTTTCAGTTTAATATTTCTTAGTGCTGTAACTTTTTTAAAGGTCAGCACAGCACTGGGATTCTGTTAATAAATAATAAGCTACTTGTATCAAAGGAAATTTGAGAAATCGTTGCCTCTTTTAGGAAAGAGCAAATGTTTCTGCAGCTTGACATGAGAGTTTTTGGGAGTGAATTTTTTTTCCTGTAATCATTACTTAAGTCTGGGTCAGAGTCTTTTAGAACATTTGCCCTATGAGCCAGCAATCTCTTGAGGCCCTTCCCCCGGCAGGAGCAGAATCTGTGGCTGCTGTGGACAAGATGATGGCTGCAATACCAAACCTGAGGACCACTCCAGGCCAGAAGAGCCTATAGTAATGGGGGGCTTTGCCCCAGGCCTTGTGCTCTGACTGGACACATGGGTACATACCAGGACAGTTGGAATCCTGGGAGGATGCTTTCAAGAAACAACATACTGACCATTGCACACATGGCAGTTTTAGTACACTCAGGGGCCCCCTTGTATTCTGAATTGTTGTATACTTTTAATTACCTAACTTGATGTCAAGAAACAGCTCTAAGAAGAACGTAAAACCAGAATCAAAGAAGAATCTAAAACCAGAAAGAAAAAAGAGATTCACTTGCTTCTAATTTCCAATATATGTCTCCCAATTATGTGTATGTGTCTTTTTTTAAAATCTAAAGTAAGTGGAATTTATATTGCTTTTAAATTATTGATGTAACCAATATTGGAAAATATAGGAAGTAGATGTGTGAGGTGAAAACAGTCATAGGTAATTATGTCATAGAATCAGCAAATATACAGACTCTAGTGGCACAGGAAAATACTGATGTATTTAGTTAAGCTGTGTCTTTGTATGTAATAACATAATAATGCATTCCATTTCTTTCATGTTAGTACAACATAGGGAATGCTGTATTAACTATAAAAAGACCAGAAACTTAAAGACTTGTTCTAATTCAGCACATTATATCCTGTCACTGTACCAACATGCATAAAACTTGATATAAATTGAAAGCTTGTTTATCAATTTTTCCATTTGTAGTTCCTATGGAAGATCCACTTAGGGAGATGGCTGAGTACATGGATTCCAGTCGAGATGAGGTCTGGGAGAAGACCTCCTGCAACAAACAAGTTACATTTTTGGTATACCGAGAAGGAGATCAATTGAATTTCTTTCGTGTGGTAGATAGGGGAGATGGCACTTTAACACCATTATCTGAATCTTTAAGGTAAATAGGTTTTCATTTGCATGTCTCACTTAGAAAAGGAGAACACTGTATGATATACTCCATAAACCTTAATGTTTACTTTGTGTTGTCAAAATAATCTTATATTCACAAGACTGGCTAAATTTCATGCGTTCTCCCCACTCCCCTGCCCCAGATATATAATTCTGAAATTGTCCTTCATATGATTGATATTTAGAGAGTAATTTATAAAACTGAAATTTCTTTATGGAGTAGGATTTTTATATAAAAGTTTTATTTCTGTACTTTATGAAACTCTAAGATGCTGACTTGATTAGAGAGTCTTGTTATAATATTGTGTTATTGTCCAACATTGGCATAATAGGGTTGAACCTAGAGTTGCTGTTTTTTGTTTTTTTTTTTTCAAAATTTAACTCTACTGCTTAAAGGCAGATAAATCTCTTTACCTTTCTGGTCTTGTTTTCCTACTCTGTAAAAGGAAGAGGAGTTGTTAAATTGATTCTAAACTCAGAAGGAAACAACTTTAAAGGTACTTAGCTAGGCAATAGAACAATTAGGAAATAAGACAAGGTCATCTGTAAGTTTCTGTATACTCTGTCTTACTTGGATTCTTTATTGACTTTTGCTTTAAGCCACTAAACCCTTAATGAACTTTTTAGCCAGTCTGTACACTAGTACTGACTTACAAAGATGATTGTCCCTCCCTTTATGGAGCGTGCAATCTGCTCTAACTAGTACCTATAATATATTCTTGCCAATTGTTATAAAAAGACATCAACATCTCTGGAAAACCAGATAAGAAGGCCTTCATTTTGCCTGAAAGGTGGAGAGTTAGGGACAAACTCTGAGAAGAAGGGACCTTAAAAGGGGAGTAGGAGTTTTCCAAGCAGACCAAGGAAGTATTGATACCTTTCCTTCCTTGGTCTGCTGTATTACAGGTAACTAAATTTAATCAGATTAGTTGTGGGGTTTTTTGGTATAAGTTATTTATATAATGGTATAAGTTCTTTATATATTTTGGATACTAACCCCTCATTGTTTATATCATTTGCAAATATCTTCTCCCATTCAGTAGGTTGCCTTTTCATTTTGTCGAAGGTTTCCTTTGCTGTACAAAAGCTTTTTTTTTTTTTTTTAAGACTTTTCATTTATTTATATGACACAGAGAGAGAAATAGAGAGAGAGCACAAGCAGGGGGAGCAGCAGGCAGGCAGAGGGAGAGGGAAAAGCAGGCTCCCCGTGGAGCAAGGAGCCCAATGTGGGGCTTGATCCCAGGACCCTGGGATCATGACCTGAGCCGAAGGCAGATGCTTAACCGACTGAGCCACCCAGGTGCCCCTGTACAAAAGCTTTTTATTTTAAAATAGTATAGTCCCAATAGTTTATTTTTGCTTTTGTTTCCCTTGCCAGAGGAGACATATTTAGAAAAATTTTGCTAAGGGAAATAACAAAGAAATTACTGCCTGTGTTTTCGTCTAGGAGTTTTATGGTTTCAGGTCTCACATTTAGGTCTTTAACTCATTTTGAGTTTATTTTTGTGTATAGTATAAGAAAGTGGTCTAGTTTAATTATTTTTTGCATGTAGCTGTCTAATTTTTCTAGCATCACTTATTGAAGAGACTGTCTTTTCCCCCGTTGTATATTTTTGCCTCCTTTGTTGTAGATTCCTTGACCATATAAGCATGGGTTTACTTCTGGGCTCTGTTCTAGTCCATTAATCTATGTGTCTATTTCTGTGTTGGTACCATACTGTTTTGATTATTACAGCTTTGTAATATATCTTGAAATCTGAGACTGTGATACCTCCAGCTTTGTTCTTCTTTCTCAAGATTGCTTTGGCTATTTGGGGGTCCTTTGGTGGTACAAGTGACTAAATTCAATCCCACAATATATAAAGCTAGTAGAAAAAATAACTTGTAGTCTGGAGAACAGTTTCTGTGGCTCGGGAGTCTAGTCACAGTTTAGCTGGGTGCTCTGCTCAGGGTCTCCAAAAGCTGCAGTTGAGGTGTTGGCAAAGATGCGCTCTTATGTGGAGGCTTGATAGAATCTACTTCCAAGCTCATTCATATTGTTGGCATAATTCATTTCCTGGCAGTTGTATGACTGAGGACCCTGGGTTTTTTTCTGGCTTTTTCCTAAAGGCTGCCCTCAGCTCCCTTTTGATTAACTCAAAATCAAGTGATTTGGGGCCTAAATTACATCTGAAAAATCACTTTTACCATATTGTGGTGACTAAAAACAAGTCCTAGGTCATTTTTACACTCAAGTGTAGGGGAGTGTACAGGCTATGAGCACCAGGGATCGGGAATCATGGGGATTTCTTTAGATTCTGCCCACCACAAGTTATGTGGAAGAAGGATTAGACTCATTTTTTGAGAGCTGACTATGGCAAATGGGTGTTGACTGTTGACTCTAACTTGTTACGATCTGGTTACTACAAAGTGTAGTAGTAACCATATAGTAACTACAACCATGTAGGCCAGAGGTAGAGAAGAGGGAGTAATCAGGGCTGCAGCCTTAATCCAGAGCCTCTTACTTGGACCATGAATAGAATTTTTTCATACCAGTCTCCCCATGTGCTAGCTCATTGTTGTTTTGGTTTCCTTCCTTCGAACATCCTCTTTTGGTTCCCTTTTCCTAGAGAAAATCTAAGTCCCTTAGCTTTGCTTGTAAGGCCCTTTACAACCTGTCATTGTCCATTTTTGAGCTCTCCTTCATTATGTCATGTTTTTGTACATCTTTTACCCTTTGCTTGAAATGTCATTTTCTTCTTTTACCTCAATTTCTCCTCAGCCAGCTTCTATTTAAGACATAGCCCAAGTGTTGCGGAGGATTTCAATTAAAATTGTATTGTTCCTCTCAAGGTATTTTTTTTTTAACTTTTCTCTTCCTTTCTTTTCACCTACCAGAATTGGACAAGGGATAGGGGTGGGTGAGAAAGGAGAGTAGAAAACTTTTTCTGGCCATACCTTGAATGACATTTATCTTGACTGTTGTAGGAGAGGCTTTCTTACTCTGTAATAGGGGGCAGCAAATTTTTTTTGGAAAGGGCCAAGTAGTACCTATTTTAGGATTTTCAGGCCAAGAGATAAAATCAAAGGTCCTGTGTAGGTACTTACGTAACAAGAGAGAAGAATTTCCACATAATTTTTACTGTCAAAATTCAAAATATAATAATAATAATTGAGGGGCACCTGGTGGCTCAGTTGGTTAAGCACCCAACTCTTGATTTGGGCTCAGGTCATGATCTCAGCATTTTGAGATCGAGCCCCATGTTGGGCTCCAGGCTGGGCATGGAGCCTGCTTAAGATTCTCTCTCTCCCTCTCTCCACCTCTCGTGTGCGTGTGCGCGGGTGCAGGTTTACATGCACTCTCTCTTAAAAAAATTTAAAAAATAATAATTGAGGACCTGTGTGTGTGTGTGTGTATAATTTGGATCCATGAAAGAGGAGAATTGAATGCTTTTTGGGGGGTAATATTTTACTTGAGGTTGCAAGCTAGTGTTGCTTGTCAAATTTGCAAAATCAGTTGCAAAAGTTCATCTGTTAGTATGGATCTGTAATGAGATTTTATGTATTTTATCTTTGAAAGTTTTTTTTCACACAGATGTTGCCATGTACTGATACCAGTCCATAAGCATATGATTTTAATTGAGCATATTCATTGCTTGGAAGGCATTTATAGAATTCTGTTACAGTGTCCTCTTGCCATTTGCCTTTAACATGGCATTACATTGCATATTAATCACATCAGGATAGGTGGAGCTCCTCAATTGCGCATTTAAATAGATTTTGAAATATGGAAATTTCCTTTAACTTGCTACAAGGTTTGAAAACACTGCTGGGAATTTAGAAAATATGCCCCTGTAAATTTGTGTGGGAATGTTCTTGCTTTTTAACTTTTGAAAGCATGCTATTGCATGTTATTCAAAGTAATATTGGTGTCATCACAATGACATTACTGCAGTATAAGTTTCTCATAGGAGCACTGTTTTGCCTTATAATTTTAGGTAGAATTCAGTAAGAAACATTAAGTCCACAGCAAAAACTAATTTTCAAAGGCATTCAGGTGAAGGTGTTTCTTCTTGTTGAGAAAAATTCAATGTTAGCCCTGAGCTTTAAAGAATCATAATAAAACTATTATAGTCAAGACATTGAACTGACAGCTAAGTCCATGAACCAAAAAAGTTTACTGTTGACACTACTGGTTTAAGAATACATGATAAATTCAAATATTTACCCCTGAATACCTACTGATGAATAATACAGTGAGTAACCATAGCCTTTTAACACCTTAGGTTTTCATTAGCTTTGTAAATTTGTCCAACTTGTTTTTTTTTCTGTTCCACACGTATTTTTACTCTATCACTTGTAGGAGATTTCACTTCAAGTTTACTGAATTAGTGTTTTAGCGACTCTTGAAAATCTTCTTACCTGTAGTTGTTTCATGCAGACTATTCATAGGGGCTTCATTCTTCACTAACTTCAAAGTTGGTATTGATGCCTTGATAAACAAAAACAACTGAACGGTACCAATAACTTATGTCGAGTCATCAAAAGCCAAGGAACAGAACTCCAAATCATTGCCTTATTGTTTAGTTGACTATTGTTGTTGCTTCCACTGTTACCAATTCTTCAAGAAATTGTTCTTGCCAAAGGGGTAGTCTTCATTTAAACAAGTTTATTTTCTCTGGACACATTTCTTCAATTGCTGTGATCAAGCATAGTTTAATTAATTCACTGTTGGCAAACAGATTTTCTTACTTGCTAGTAAATTAGCCCCTCAGAAACTTATTTTGGTTGCAGTTTCATTTTCATTTTTTCTTTTTGTGAAGAAATTCTACTTTGATGAGATGCCATTTTAAATTTTTGCAGTTTTTCTGACACTTTCTTGCAAGTTGGGCATAGTGTGATAAGTTCTTAGTCTGGTAGTGTCCAGATAAGTGGTTTTTCTTTAGCACAGCCACAGCGTCATTGCATAATGAACACAATACTTTGCCATGTAATCGCACGTAATTGACGGTGAAACAATCCACTCTCTACTGTGCCTTAAACCTGCGGCATTCGAAGTTCACGCTCTTGTTCTGACACATTAGGATTGTGTGTGTGTGTCAGTGTCGTGGTATGATGATACACATGGCACTCAAAATGCTGTGGAATTAAGATTGTGCCAGTGTGCTTTGTAGTGTGCCAAGCCGAAGTGCAGAGCGGTGAGATGGCCACATACAATTCTAATGTGGCTGCTCAGCTCTACCATTGCAGTGCCAAAGCCACCACCTGTAACACGTGATCCAGTGAGGGTGGCAGTGTTCAATCAAACTTTTTATTTATGGACACAAATATGAATTGGATATAATTTAACATTATGAAATATTATTTTGATTTTTTTCAACTATTTAGAAGTGTCAAAACCATTCTTGTGGACCACACAAAAGTAAGTGGTAGAATGAACTTGGCCTGTGGCCATAGTTTACCAACTCGTGCTCTAGGGAGGAAGCAGGGAGAATGAGTGCTAATTTAACTCATTCTGGTACAAAATCTAGTACCAGTCATTTTTAGTCTTAAATCTTTATACTTAATCATGCCACCTTACTGCTGGTTTAAGTGGGAAGCAATAAAAGGAGGCAATGCAAGACAATTTTAATTAAATGGTAACTTGTCTGTGGAAGTCACGTAAGTACTTGGCTTCTGGATGAATAATATTCATGTTGGAGTAAATATTCATTTGCCCATCTTTTGTTCTTTAATCACATTATTAGATTAAAAGATTTAGAAAAAGTTAAATACAGCATTCAAGAAAATATCTAGAAACTTAAAATATTTAGAACATTTAAATATGAAAAAAGATACTTATGGATTAAGTTTATAAATTACTACATTATCCTAGTCTAGTTACATTTTTCCATTTTGAAAAAAATTGGTTTTTAACTGATCTCCTAAATCTGTTCTGTGAGAGAAAACACAGTAATGTGGTTCTTTGAAAAAAATTAGGTGGATTTAAAAGCATGTTTTTACCCTCAAAAATACATCCGTTGAAATAGTTATCATGATTGTACTTTAAAAAATACACATATGTACATACACGTGTGCATGCAAGCACATGCACACAGACATACTGTTTTCCATGGGAAAACATTAAAGGGCCAGTTTTTTATGACAAGAAAGTTGAGTCAGAAACCTCTTTCGGTATTCAGTATGGGTATGTAAAGTTAAAATAACCATAGGATGTATGAGAGAAGTACTTAAAATACTGCAAGGTGACCAAGGATAGAATATACTAGAGTCATTCCTTTCAACTCCAAGGGTGAAGTGGCAAAAGTCTCCACTCATCCCTCCTTTTCAGGTACAAGAGCCCTCACATACTGTAAGTTCTATCACTTATTTGGGTTCACAAGCATAATGCAGTAAAGTCTGTTGTTTGATGCCTGAGGGAGCAACAGGAAATAGTATAAAGAGTAGACTTTGGAGGCAGGGGATTTGAATCTTAAGTCCACCATTTACAGGTTTAGTAAAACCTCTCTCAACTCCGTCTCTTCATTTATAAAATGAGATATAATATCACCTTACATAGTTTTTATGAGGATTAGAAATAGCGTGTAAAAAGTATCTAGCAGAGTAACATTCAGTAAATGATAGCAATATTAATTTAGTGTTGTTCCCATTGTGTCAATTTTCATATCGTGGTAGGCATCTACAGTAGGTACAAGTGATGGTCACAAGTCAAACACGAGGGACTAAACTGCTTATGGAGACATATTTCCGCTGTCATTCCTTCTGATGCCCGTACCTGCTATGCACGTAGTTCATCTGTGATTTCAAAATGTCATCATTTTCACCATGTAGAGTTTTAAGAATGGGGCTATCCATTATGTGCTTTGCCTTTGTGTGGTGGTAGTATGTGCTTCAGAAGTGGTATGGAATATGCCCTTCTTATTTAAGGTTATCCTAAATTATTTCCATTTCTTACAACCATATAGAACAGGAACTTTTGTTAACCCTCATACATTAGCAGAGATACATACTTTAGTTTTTCTGTAAGTAAATCAGACGTGGTGATCAATACTTATTCTTAGTCTGCTCTATTTAAAATCTTAGTCATTCTACAAATATGCTGAACTTGTGTTTATTCTAAACCTTTACCATTGTAATTTTACTGTTACTGAAAAAGCTGAGTGAAATTTCACTAATGTTTATGTTTAGTTCAACATTTATTGGCTATGCACCAAGCACTGTGCCAGACACTGAGACTAAGAAGATGAATAAGGCCTAATATCTGCTTTCATCTTGCTTACATATGGGGGGAGTGAGAAGGAAAGATAGACATATATGAGGAATTCTTAATCTCAGGAAACAAACTGAGGGTTGCTGGAGTGGGGGGTGGGGTGGGAAGGATGGGGTGACTGGGTGATAGACACTGGGGAGGGTATGTGCTCTGGTAAGCGCTGTGAATTGTGCAAGACTGTTGAATCTCAGATCTGTACCTCTGAAACAAATAATGCAATATATGTTAAGAAAAAAAAAAAGAAGAAGAAGAAGGTAGCGGGAGGGGAAGAATGAAGCGGGGGAAATCGGAGGGGTAGACGAACCATGAGAGACGATGGACTCTGAAAAACAAACAGGGTTCTAGAGGGGAGGGGGGTGGGAGGATGGGTTAGCCTGGTGGTGGGTATTGAGGAGGGCACATTCTGCATGGAGCACTGGGTGTTATGCACAAACAATGAATCATGGAACACTTCATCTAAAACTAATGATGTAATGTATGGGGATTAACATAAGAATAAAAAA